>NC_028458.1:7170062-7174763 GCF_000263155.2 Setaria italica
CCATCGCAAAAGCAATTTCGAAATTCACTTAACTTATTTACATATTTTTTGGCAAATTGGCCCGAAACAGTTAGCTCGTCCCCGGGTCGTCCGGCGGGATTCCCTCATCCTCCAGGAGTTTCGCCAAGGCCTCTGCTGGAGTTGAGCACCAACGCGTAGATCTAGTCGCAGCTCGACATCAGAGTAGCCGGAGGCGTACCCCCCGGTCATCGTGGAAGTTGAAGCTGGAGTAGTGAGAGCAGAAGACATTGAAGGCCCGCCTCAAGCTGACGTGGAGCGCCTCCCGAGAGATCTCACGGGCCCGCCGGTACGCCCCAAGGACACGATCCGCCAGGGTGTTCGTCCCCTCCTCCGCGAGCGCTGACACCGCCACCTCCCCTCCGCCTCCCACCCCCATCCCAATTCCCCCCGCCTCCGCAGCCTCACATGCGCCGCCGGCCACCAACCACTCCCGCTTCCGCCCGTTCCTCCAACTCCTTCGACAGAGGAGAGAGAGGCCTCCTCGCCTCTCTTTTTTTTTCCTTCTCTCTCTCCTCCCTCCCTCACCTCGCCTCGCTCCCTGCTTTGATGTGTTTTTGTTGGCTTGCGGCTTTTCGCGACGGGGGAGAAAGCAGCCGGGCGTCGAGAGAATCGAATTTCCTGGATTTCACGAGATACGCTGGCGACTAAAATAACCCGTGTTTTTCCCCCGCGGGCGCCACCGGCATGGGACCCGGCCTTTTGCGACCTCGCCCACCCCACCCCACCCAGTCACCGCGCCCGCGCCCTGCGTTGCCGCTTGCCAGCAGGCTGCCGTCCGTGCTGGTGCCCCGTTGCTTTCCCTCCTTATCCGAACCCCACCACCGCACCACGTCCACACCCCGTCCCCCAGGTTTAGACGTCCGCCGGCTCGACCACGGGCCAGTCGGCCACAGCCGGGCACGCAGGGCGCCGTGCGGTTTGGTGAATTTGTTCGGGTTTCTTCACGGGGTTTTGGGTGGGTCCGCGCGGTCGCCGGCAGTGGTTGAGCAGTTGGTGCGCGCGTCGCCGTCTCGGGGATTTCGATGCGGGGGATCCCCCTCCCTTCGTTGCGCGCTCGCCTGGCCCTGCCTCTGCACGCGCCCGCGTGGGGTGCGGGGTGGGGCCGGCGCGAACGCAACAAATCCGGCGGGGTCCAAAAAGAGAGCGAGCATATCGGCGAGGCCGGTGGTCGCGGTCGTCAACAGTCAACAATGCGCCATCGTTCCCGGACAAATCTTTTTTGCCGATCCGCTCTGCTTTGCCTCTTGCTGCGATCACCGATGCTCTGTCAAAACATGGGTGAAGTGAAGTCCGATTACTGGTCGTGCTTCTCCTTTGATGATTCGGTTTAAAAGAACCTTTTTTATCATCATCTTGTTTTGCCTCCCGCGAGACGAGACAACATGCAGTTGATTATTGCATTACTTTTGCATTGCGTCCGGTCGTGTCTGGTCGCGGGGTAATGGAGCGGCAGTTCGTGCGTGCGGCCTCGAAGGGTATACTAATAGAAGGGATCACGTTTATGGCCGTTGGGATAGCCTCCCTGCACCAAATCCAAATCATTAAGCACCCCCAGCTTATGATCAGCTGTGTCTGATTGCCGAACGACATTGTAGAAGTGGAACAGGGGCTCATGCTCAATCATTTCTGAAAGCTAGTATTATAGAACAGGTGCACCTGTAACTTGTAGGCTGTTGGCAGAAAGGTCAGAAAAAGAGGGAAGGGAACATGTGCTTATCATATTGTCACGTCCCAACTTTCTTGGCAAGATAGAAAAGCGAAACTGCCAAACTGCTACGCTAATCAGAGATCCCGGGATAATGTTCTTGTTCTTCATGCGAGCAAACCCCCCAAGCAAATGAAGCGAAGTCCCTGACGGGCAACTCGTTCGTGGAGACGCGCGCGCGCGCACCAAGCTGGCAAGCTGCAAGCACGAAGCCATTGGTTGGAACGCCATGACTCCAGGAGCTGTTGCAGCCTGCAGGTGCAGGGAGTCCAAAAGCACGTCAGAGTTCGGACTTCAGAGACCGGACATTCCTTTTTAATACAATAGTGTTATGTGAGCGTCTAGCACAGTGCCGTGTTCAGAGTTTATACACCAGCAGTCTAGCGCAGTGCCTTGTTATGTGAGCGTTGTAGCTCATCATATTATAAGAACGGAGCATCTCGAATAAAATAGTGTTTGGTTTGATTTGACGAGGACGTGTTCTTTACTTGTTATAGGCCACATGCCTATATATACGACCGCTAAAATAAAAGTGCACCATCTCCAATTATCCATCTGTTAACTGCAACTGCTCTAGCGTCGGTTTGGGGTCAGACGACCTCATCCCAATTGTTTTATGAACGTTGACTCGATCGGAAGGTTGCCCTACAGTAGCACAGTGTCGCCCACACGCAAGCATAAACAACGGTACCGTACGCTTGTACGACACCTTACATAGCATACATACCATTCCATACCATGTCGTCTACACCGCTTTGTTATACGAATTGTTCCGGCGCCGCGCGTGCAGCGTAGTTTCACGCACGATCTTTTCAGTCATTCTACCGTGACCTGACCACCGGTGCTTCGTGTGCACTCTACTCTTTTGCTAGAAAAATGCGGCGTAATGATACTGGGAGCAACTTTGTTACGTCCGTGGCTATCCGAACGGATAGTAAAACACACCTAGACTTTCTTTACAAGGATGGTAACAATCACTCTACCGCTTTACGCCAGCAGCTTCCTACTTCGGATAAGGCGAGTAGGCGACAAGGTAGATAGCTGGGAATCCCCCTTTTTATCTTCCAGCCTAGTCGACCAGCGTGGGCAGCACAGTGCTTTGGATCGAGAGGCTCCAACTAACGACACGCTACTTGCATGTGATCCCGGCTCACGAATGACGAGCGGCGGCTAAAGCAACTTTCGTTATTGGTTGTCGGTCCGTCCCTGCCGCTTCTCCGGCGGCCGGCGCCGGTCGCGCCGTCGTGTCACGCCGAGGGCCGCCACCCTTTGCCGTCCGTCTAGCTAGCACTGTCGTCGTCGCTGGCCTCAGGCGTCAGGCGTCGCGTGCTCACGCTGGCTTCTGGGTAGCGCGACATGTGCGAATAGGCCAAAGATAGAAGCGACGACAAATTCTGAAGCAACGGTATCCGGTCTATGTGGTTGAAGCTGCGACGAAATCCAGGTCTTTGATTTTTCCTGCTACATTGACCAGCGGTGACTTGTCAGCAGCCAGAACCGTCAAGACGTTGCCACGTTGGCGCACGTAACACGTGTTAAGCACGCACAAACACGAAGACGAAGTTACAAACGGTAACGCACCGATATATCTCTCTGTCGAAATCGACAATGACCAACCAGGTCATCCACAACCTCAGGCACGTCCCAGGAAAACGCCGGAGGGAGGAGGGCCAGCCAAAGTGCCCAGGCCGATCGAACCGATCGTCGTGCGCTGCCATCACAACGACACCACCACTGACCGTTGCGGACGGCATGGGCGGATGGCGGCATGGCCGTTGCGGCAGGGATGCGCGGCAAGCCAGCAATAATAGCAGCCAGCGGCCAGCGGGCGTCTCACGGCCGCTGCGTGTGCGCCCGCGCAGAAAAGCGCACGGCGAATCGCGAGGTCCATAATGCCCGTGTCCATCCATCCAGTCCACGCCGCGCCGCGGTGTCGCGCGATCGAGGCGGGGTGGCCGTGGCCCGGCCCCCCCTCCCGTGGCCAGAACAACGGCGTGGTCCCTGTGTGCGTGCCGCCCCAGTGCCTGGCAGCGCCGGACGTGTCTTCTCGTTACCTTGCATTCGCGTACGGTAGATGCCCGGTACTTGGTCACGCTTTTAGCGTTGTGGTGTGGTCCGAGTTCTCCACCCATGCATGATCAATCGTTGATGAGATGATCACACAGTCCCAACCTTGGCCTTGTCGATCCGGCATTGGCTACGAGCTTAGTGCTTGGCGATTCACACGGTATGGTAACGCTAGAGGACAGCGTTTATGTGGGAGACTACCATGAGATGTGGTCTTTTGTTTGGGAATGTCTTCTCGCATCTACTATTTTGCTCTTTACCCGCAGCCGTATTTTGGGTCTTTAGACCTAAAACTGGACGGTTTGGATTAAATCTCTCCCTCCCAAATCTCCTTCCTACCTGCCTTTCCTTGTCCATGCACGAGGCTGATGCTGTGCGTGGCCGCACACCACCACCACGCTCTTTGTCTTGTTGGCAAAGTGAGGCCCACTAGCTCGTCTCTTCCTTCTCCATCTTCACTCCATCATTCTTCCCCGATACTTAGGTACCACGCTCCCTCACACCGTTTTGGCTTTCGCAATGCCCCAGCTATCGGAGCCACCATCCACGAGCAACTCCCACGCTAACTTAGGTCTTGTTTGGCACAGCTCCACTCCACAACTCCAGCGACTTCAGGAAAAAAAATAGCCAAACACCCCAACTCCAAAACTCCATGGAGCTGCCAACTCCATAGAGCTGTAGTACAAATGGGGGTGGAGTTTTGGAGCACCTCTTTTGCTGCTCCAAAACCCCCTCTTTTGAACCTCCTCGTGGAGTTGGTGGGTAATTAGACCTGAGTTAGCGTGGGAGTTGAAAAAAACGGTTCGATTCTATTCTGGGGCATTGCGAAAGATTATTTTCCTCATCCCGCGCCTCCCTCCGTCTCCTCATCCTATGCCTCCCTTGTTCCCAACGTTTCTACCGCCGCG
>NC_028458.1:7174863-7217881 GCF_000263155.2 Setaria italica
CCGCCGGCAGCAGCCCCCCGTCGCCGGCCTTCGCGCCGCTCCGCCGAAGGCCCGCCGCCGGCATTCGCGCCCGTCCGCCGAAGGCCCTCCGCCGGCCGCCCATTCGCCCCGCCGCCGAAGATCCCCCGCCGGCCTTCGCGCCCGTCCGCCGAAGCCCCTCCGCCGGCCGCCAGTTCGCCCGTCCGCCGAAGCCCCTCCGCCGGTGAGCTGCTTGCTTGCTCCTGCGAGGCGACGGGAGCGCCGGGGCAAGGAAAAAAAAGAGGAGGGAACGGTGTGTCGTGGTTGCCGGGCAGCCTTTCTGAGGAAGAAGGAGATGGGGATGGAGAGAATGACAAGTGGGACCTAAATTGGGGGTAACAATGGCAATTCACACTGAAAATTGATTTTTTTTGGAGCTGAGAGCACCCATCTAGCCAAACACCCCATTTTATTCTGGAGTTCTGGAGTGGAGCTGACTCCACCTGGAGTTCTGGAGTGGAGCAGCTCCATCTAGAGCTGGAGCCATACCAAACAGGACCTTATTCCTGAGCCACCCCTCTCCTCCTCCTTCCCGGCAACCTTCTCGCAGGCGCGCGAATATTCCAACACTGTCTTCGGCACCTCGTCCCACTATCACGACGTGCAGATCCGCCACCTTGGTCCTTCCTCTAAGGCCGTTCGGACATAGGTACTCCCTTCTCTAAATCTAAACCCAAATCCTAAAGCCCACTATTCCAAACCCTAAACGGTCACCCGAGCTAGAGAAGAAGGGCAAGATGGGATGACAAATGTTCAGGTGCATGAGAGAAATAAAATGGTGTGATATAATTTCTCTCTTCTTTTAAAAGGGTATTTATTGTATGCCATACTAGTTTCTAGTCGGGGAGAGAAATTCTGTCTATGTCGTTGGTTTGTTTTTTTTAAAAAGAACTAGGAGCATCTCCTACGGTTTTAATAATTCTTCCCTAATAACTAGCTAATGGGATATCTCAAATATCTCTTTCATGGCTATCAGTAGTTGTTTCTGTAGTTTCCCCAATTATCTTATCCTAATATACTTAAAAAATAATAATCTCATCCCAATCCAACTGAGTTCCAACCTATTTGGAAGAGTTGGGGTGGACTCATTCATCCCAATAATTATTGAAAAAAATTGAAAAAAGGTAATGGGATCTGCTAGAGTATTATTTTCCACAACTCCTCTAATATGATAATTGAATTAGGAAATGGGTTCCAGGTCGAATAACTACTTAAGTCGGAGGATTGGAAACAATTATGCAATAATTTAACTAAAAATAGTAAGCATGGTTCAGGATAGAAAAAGTGGCTCAACATATATCATTGGGACAACTTTTCATGAATACTGATTTAAAGTGAGCTTTCAGAAGTGCCTCTTCTTCACACTGTATATCGAAACAACCAAGGCTGAACATTGCAGAATCACTGTTTCACATTTGAGGGGGGCCGGGCAAACAAGTGCTGAAAGTCTTCGCTGCCATCCATGAAATCCACTTCGAGAACGATGCCGGTCCTGAGCCATCCGTTCATTCCATTCACCACATCATATCGAACAGCAGATGGATAACCCGACGCAGCAGCTAGCTCCCTGCTCCCATGATGGTGCCTCAGGACACGCACGCGCGGGAATAAGTACCGTGGAGCTTGCTCGTGATGGCTGTCGGCGAAGACAAGCCAATCGATCGATCCGAGTCACCCGGGCATCATGGCAGCGGTGAATTGTTTCATTCCCTTTTACAGCACGAAATGTCTTGCGGGAATTTTTCTTTCTTCAGGTGGCCCTGCAAGAAAAGCCTTTCTTAGTGGGATCAACCCAAACCAAACTCTCTGATGCTGATCATTTTCTCATTAGAAAAAACTGAACGTTGCGACGTCGACTGCTTCGAACCTGTTGGTTCGAGCAGTTTGGCCGGCCCCAGGTATACTTAAAACCACTTGATGAAAATCAAGCAACCGAAGAAGTACAGGAGGAGCTGATCAGGCTGGTGTGCGTCATTAGGCACACTCCACAGTGCTTCACCTACTGTCATCTACTACTCATCTCCTTACTGGCCCATACATGGACAAGTTCTTCGCGTGCCATGACTTGAACCCGTCCAACGAGAGACAGGCCAGTGTCCAGCGCGGTGCACATCGTGACCAAGCCTTTGGTAAACTTCCCGATCAACAAAAACAACTTTCCATATCCAACTGGTGGCATGGCCGGGCTGAACGCCCAAGCTCGGAAACATCGCGGCCGCCTTTCGTTTTCTGTTGCAACGATGTCACCTTTGACGCCCTCCTGAAGTGCCACCACCAACACTGCATCTCCTTCTACTTGCAAGCAAAGCCGGCCTAACATGTCGCTGCAGATCCCCCAACAAGCAGTAAAAACCCGTCACCGATTGCCTACGGCTTCAAAGAAACCTTTCGCGTGCCGTTGCAACCGAGCGTCGTCATGTGTCCCTGCGAGCGAAGGACGGCGAGCACATTCACGAGCCGGTAAAAGTTGGCGGCGGTTCTCGTGGCCGGTTGCTGGTTCAATGCCCTGCCCTGCCCCCCATGATGAGATTCAGATGTCCGTCCGTCCCCCTTGGCGAGATGAGGAAGAGATCATGAATCGCCGCCCGGGTCCACCACCAACTGCAACCGGCCAAAAGGGGCCTTGGATGGATCGTTGCTCCTGTGGAGGAGCAGCGTGTGCAGTGCACGGCAGCGAATCGCGCACGCCCCTTTGAGAGAGAAAAAAAGCCGTGGAGGGAGGGAGGGGGGCCTCGCTCGAAATGGCGCCCCTGCGGCCCCTGCCTGCCACCATCAAAATTGGCCGCGGTTTCGTGGGCGGAGAGCCGCCTGGGAAGCTTTCTGCACTTGGGACGCCGCGGAGGATTCCTGAGCCGTCCGATCGGTGGCAAATGGACGGCCATCGTGTCCCCGTTCGAGTGGATCGTGTTGGCTGGCTGTTCTTCTGCTCACCCCCCACCTGAAGCCAGGAGATAAGAGAGCATTTTTGCAGCGTGTGTGTGGTTGGGGAACGGCCAGCGAGAGTCAACACATGAAACATGAGAGATGAGATGTATTTCTATATCGATCACGATCAGATGGCACCACCCCGTGCAGGGAGAAATTCAGTGGCGACCTGTCGGGGGTCATGTCAGTACAAGGATGTTTAGGATTCTGGGCATGTGATGAGAATCCCCAAGCCTAGCGGGCCGGCCTGCTTTGTAGGCTGTGTGGTGGTTGGCAGGCAGGCGTACAATTATTGGTCCCTTGCCCCTGAGACTGACAGCGCCAGCTTCAGATCAGACCGTATCAGAACGAGCAGCGCTGCACCGATCCGATAGCAAAATGTTCATGGACACGAGTACTTGCAAGTCTACTCCTCGTCGCCGTCGATGAGCATGTCCTCGTGTGGAGCACGCCGCACGCGTGTGGGGGAAGGAACCAAGCCGCTTGTTCGTTTCAGCTTATTCAGTCGGCTTATCAGCCATCAAATACAGCCGTTTCAGCTTTTCAGCCGGCTTATAAGCTGAAGCGAACAGGTCCAAGGAAGTCGACGACCTCCCCCCTGGTGACACCGACGCATGCTGGGAGAGACGATTAAACGCGGTCCGGCTCTGATTAGCTGCCCGGATCGGGGAATTGAGAACTGCTAAAGTTTTGAAAAGCCAATATTTTAGTCACCATTTGGTTTATTAAATTTGACAACTTCTCCTATCTAAGCAATTTTTTTTGTCAAGTTTTAGCTTGCCAAAACTTTGACATGCCAAGTTTTGGCAAGCAACCAATCAGGCTCCGAAGGCGCCGCGATCCGGCTCCACTGCGACTGAAACGGAAAGGTGAGAGCTCAGCGCGCCGTCTCGATTGGATTAGCCGCCTAGCCAGGAGGAGCACGCGTCGACGGCGACCGCGGCGGGCGCCCGTCGCCAATAATCGCCCTGTCTGCCTGGTTCCTGGTGCGTGATGGGTGCCTCTCGGATCAAACTGCGGATAAACTGTGCGAAGCACGCGACGAAATTCATGCGAATTTCGTTTTCAGCAGGGGCTCGTTTAGCCCAAGAATATAGGCCAAGGCATTGCCCAGTTGGCCACTCGCCGCTCGCAGGTCGCCCTCCCAGGAGACGAGCGCGGGTGAACCCCTGTTGCTGGTGCGGTGGCCACTACTGCGAAATTCGGTGGACGTTTTGGAGCCCTTTCGCGTGGCCCAGGGGGCGGCGAGCGCTGCTGCCGGTAACCCGTCGCCCCTCGGACGGAGAACCCTGTGAGGTCGAAGATGCTCGTGCGGTCGTGCCCGTGATTCTGGTTTCGCTGAGGTGGCTGCGAGCCTGTCGTCCGTCAGCCTGTTGCGATATTGTGAAGACATCTCCAGCAGATTACTCATCCCAAACCCCAATACTAAAAACTGTCGTTTTGGAGATAGATGTGCTCAAGAGATTACCAATCACATCCCCGTTACCAATTTTTTTTTTGCAATCACCAAAACACGCCTCCGAGGGGAGACCTTCCTCTACCCTATCCACGGTTGGTTCTGGCGGGAGGACATTTCACGCTCGCCTCCGGGCTCCGGTTGCGCGCCACTTGTACTGCGCCTCAGCTCCGGCCCTGCGCCACGCCGCTCCACAGGTGCCACTCAATCCAAGCACAAGCACGAAGCACCCATCTCTCCTTTCAATTTCTGTTCCAATCTCCAGTTCATTCTTTATCCAATTTACTGGAAGCCAAGCACAAGTTTGACCACCGCTCCAATTTATCTGCTTCTCTCTCTTTATTCTCCATTAGTAGAGCAGTGAGCAGCACAAGACAACGCAGCTCCAATGGAGGGGGATCCACTGAAAAAACAATATGGGAGGATGACCTGCTCGGCGGCCGTGCCTACCCCTGCTGTTGTGCAACGGGTGGTCTTCTCACCTGATCTGAACGGCGGCGTGAGGCAAGGTCGATGGATGAGCGCTTTGTGGAGGAATGGATGGTCGACGGCAGCGATGAGCTTGAGTCCGTGGTGCCATGGGAGATGGCGTAGTACACTGGTGGGTTCCAGCGCCGCAACAAGGACGAGCGATGCGGCGGCCGGGGCTGCGTAGCCAGCGGCAGCAAGGAAGGTCAGCGCGGGGCAGATGGGGCCGTCGGTCAGAGAGAGAGAGAGAGAGAGAGAGGAAGGGAGACGAACGGAGCTCAGAGAATGGATAAAAATGAAAAGAAAATGCTCTGGCCAACAGGACGACCCACCTGGTATTGGTTACGAGATTTTGGTAATTTGCTGTGACAATGGCTTCAAAAATCTAAAAATGCTATTGGTAAGGGAGAGAGAAAGAGGATTAGGTTTTTGCTAATCCGCTGGAGATGCTTAGGCTGTTGCGAAGTCAGCGTAGGTAGCGTTTCCTCGGCGTGATACCGACCACCGTGTGTTCCGACCGACGACCTGCCGGTAACGTTGGTTGGCCCGCAGACCGAAGTAGGTGTCGGAGTTTCTAGAAGGTCGGCGTTCCTTCCTCGTCGCTTTCAGAGGAACCCGTTTTCGTATTTGCCTTTTCAGGCACAATATTTTGCGTGATTTTTGTCAACTGGGCAGGAATTGTGCACGTATGTTGTTGATCTCCCAAGTCCTCGTGGTGGAGAGAGCAGTTTGTGGAAGCCGCATATGCTCTTCGCTCGCGTGCGGTGGGGCCCGAGAGGTGTCGGCGCGGAGAAGAATCTGATGCTCCTGTATACACGCGGACACCGTTTTTTTTCTTAAACACCACGGTCTCGGGCTTATTCTTCCTACTGCGCACCAAAATTACAGCGGGTAATGGAGCACGTACAAATTTCTGGAAAGACAGATGGCTTCATGGACGGGCACCCAAAGACATAGCGCCAGAATGCCACATCCTGTCCTCGCGAAAGAACCACACAGTAGCAGCAGCTTTACCATCCAGAAAATGGATGCAAGGGTTACGCCGTCTATCCAGAGACAGCACTCAGGCAATACATTGAGCTATGGACCCAACTCAATCAGTTTCAGCTAACGGATCAGGAGGACAGTATCATTTGGAGGTTCACTGCAGATGGTCAGTACTCGGCTACGTCGGCATATGCTGTCCAATTCATAGGGACCTTTGCTGATGAACGCTGGAACATGATTTGGAAAGCCAAAGTAGAAAGTAAATGCCGTTTCTTCGCATGGCTACTGTTGCAGCTCAGGTTACCAACCTCTGATCGCATAATCCGATGAGGAGGTCAAGCCCAACCAATCTGTAAGCTTTGCCACACCAGAGAAGAATCCATACATGCACATGATGGCTAAATGTTCCTATGCAACTGAACTCTGGCTGAAGATTGCACAATGAAGCAATTTCACACTCCCTGCAAATGGCCATCGAACAACTGCAAACTGGTGGGTTTCTATGGTTCAGGCAGGGGGGTCTTCCTGGGAACTGCACTTACAGGTACTCATCTACACTGCCTGGAACCTATGGAAGGAACGCTGACGTCGGGTCTTCGACAATAAAGCACTGAACTCAAGACAACTACTTAACATCATCAAGCAGGACATCATCGCCTATCGGGTTGCTAACTCTAATGTGGCTGCAAACGACACAGGCAATTGAGGCCGTCAATGTGAAGTGCACATGATCCTCTATGGATTCATGATGCTATTAGAGTTGTTGATTTCCTTTCAGTAGTTTTGCTTTTCTTCTAGTTCACCCTGATCAACTGCCAGGACTGTACATAACACCATGCTTCTCTAAGGCAGAGCACCCGACTTTTTTTTATTTTAGCCATTTTCACGAAAATTTTTCACGAATACGCTCCTGACGGAACTAATTCCAAAAATGGACCCTTACCTTGGCGCCAAGCTACAACATCCTCCATGGCGCCAAGGTCCTCACCGTGGCGTGGCGTGACTTACGTGACGAGCGGATGGCGTAGTGGCAGCAGCTAGGCATCGCAACTTTAATATCGAGAGCATGATACCTCATGAGTTCAGTGTAGACACGCTTGTGCGCACATAGAGCCCCCGCTTCGTGACTTTTCGGGAACCTAGAGAGTGGCCTCCATATGATGGGCCAAAATACATTGCGAATCCAGCTTACCGTTGGAACAAGCGTGGATCAAGGAAGAGGACGAGGCACAACATGACTATGGATCAGGTATCCGGAAGAATGAGGCGTGGTAGAGCAACACCATTTCTTACTGACCCCGAACAGAACGAGTGCGGCAAGTGCGGTAAATTGGGCCATAATTCACGCACTTGCCATTAGCAGATTAGTGAGGTGTGACTAATGGTTCTTTTCATTACTTCATGTGTATCTTCTTCATTCAATTAATTATGTGTCTTAATTTATGATTGTAATAGTATCATTTGCTTGTACATCTCTAACTTTATGTTTATTTTATTTGTCATTGACTTTTTGTAGGACGGCGCAATTCCACCTACTCGACCAGGCGTACGACCAGACCCATCGAGGATGTCTCATAGGGGGGAGGTAATAATCTACACTTGATGATCTAATTTGTTTAAGCGTACACGTCTTGTTCCTCAAATAACGTCCAGACTCTGTTTGTTTGCATACAGGTCCTTCTGCTCCTACATTCTAGAACCCACGATGGGTTTTTGGCGCTGCAGTACGACGACCGCTACACTCCTTTCCTACAGATGGCGGGCCTACATGTCATCTCGTTTTAGGTTCGTCGTGGGTTGCCCAAGCTCAACTCAGCGGCCATAACTGCGTTGGTTGACAGGTATTATCTTGCTTCTATTGCCTTCGTTCATGTTCAATTTTTTATGTCCGTACATGTTTGACAAGTATTATTTGTGTAAAATGTAGGTGGCGGCCTGAGACTCACAGCTTTCACCTGCCATTCGGAGAGATGATAGTGACCCTACAGGACTGTCACAAGATGCTGGGTCTGTCGATTTGCGGCTGCGCAGTGACTAGGCCGTGCGTCTCAGAGGGTTGGAGAGCACGAGTTGCAGCCTTCCTTGGTCGTGAGGTTGAGGATCAAGGGGCTCGCACATCTGGAGTGCTAATCTCCTGGCTACGGGAACACTTCGGACATTGCCCCCAGGACGCGGATGTGGAGACAATTGGGCACTACTGCAGGGCGTGGATCCTGCATCTGTTTGCCTACGTTCTTTTCCCAGACGCTACAGGTGACACTGCGTCTTGGATGTGGATCCACTGCCTCACTGACTAGTAGCAGGCGGGTCAGTACAGTTGGGGCTCAGCTGTGCTGTGTTTCCTTTACCGGCAGCTATGCGAGGCGTGCCGTCGGACTTCGGCCTCGGCGTCAATTGGTGGGTGCGTGTACCTATTGTAGTTATGGATGTGGGCCCGTCTACCAGTTGGTCGTCCTGAGGTTATGGGTCGTCGACCGTGGTTCCCAGGTCAGCAACCGAGACGGCAGCCGACATGGGCGTACCTTTGGGATCAAGTTAAGGTTGGCCACACGAGGTTGGAGCGGGCGTACCTAGATTACATCAACGAGCTAGACACGCTCACGGCTTATAGTGTAAGTAAATTTTTTTTGTAATACTGCTTTGTATTGCTTTAGTATAACAACTAACATCTTGTTTTGACATGTTACAGGTAGATTGGTAATCGTACAAATGAGATGACGCACTTCCTTTTGCTGTGAGCGTCATGTGTGCGAGCAACGACGATTTATACAGGATGAAGTGTCCTTTGATATGTTTCTATGCTGTCGAATTCCAAATGCCTGATCGAGTAGCACGTCAGTTTGGGATAAGGCAGATTTAGCCAACACCTGTGATCTCGAGTAGTGTGGAGTTACACCAGTAGGTGTTTTGCTATTTCAATTATCTCGTGATGGTCCATTACCATTAAGTCAATTTTGCCAACTAATAACATCTAACGTGACGTGTAGGGTGGATCGTAAGAAGAAGCAGAAGGTCTCTGAGTGGCACCCGTTTCACCAGGCTTACATTGAGGAATGGGAGCAGTTCCACGACCACGTGGACGAGAACGACGACCCGCATACAAACAGTGAGTATAGGCAATACCAGACTTGGTACCAAGGTGCGACGTGTCACAGGTTGAGGGTACAATGTACGCAAGATGACTACACCGACATCCACTCGTCCGATGATGAAGACACGGTGTATGACCAAAGTACTCGTGCATGAAGACAGGTGGAGATAGGACCAATCCTGGATAGAATGGTAAGACAATTACCTTACTTTTCTATGTTAAGTTACTTAGTGTTTTAGTGAGTTAGTTAGATAATGACTTAGTGACATTCTTCATTTCTTGGTGTAACATCTAAACTGCCTTAGTGACTTACTGACTTAATCATTTAGTGGTTTAGTGACTTAGTGACTTAGTAGGTAAGTAAGTTAGTGACTTAATCATTTAGTGGTTTAGTGAGTTAGTGACTTAGTGAGTTAGTAACTTAGTGACTTAATCATTTAGTGGTTTAGTGACTTAGTGACTTCATCATGTAATTGTTTAGTCACTTAGTGAGTAAGTGACTTGAGACATAGTGACTTTGTGGTTCAATTATTTTGGAAATTTGTTGCAGGGCCGTACGCTCCAAGGCTCGATTAGAGATATTGAACATTTCTGTCCTAGAGTTACGGATCCCGAGACGTGAAGTTTTCTAGATATAAGAATCAAATTATTCTTTCAAATACTTTGTTAATACGTTACATTCTTTCATTTAACTAGTTTTTTCACAACAGCGACCGTCAAGTCAGCTTCGCCGTGTGGCTGCTTGTTGTGGTTGCAGGATTGCCACGACGCTAGACGTGCATGTTCTATCCCCACACGAAGGAGGCGTTGGTTCGTCTAAGCAAGGCCCGTCAGGGTCCAAAGCAATTGTGTCTGAGAATGAGGATGACAACGATGACGACCAGAGGCCGAGGAGCTTGACCCGTCTCAGCTCCACGACACTCCCTCAACTCAGCCTACACAGGTTGTAGGCACTAGACTACGTCGCCCACGTTCTCCTTACACTCCAGGCACCGACGCCCTTGGTCACAAGGGTAAAGGTAAGATTAGGAGGCAGTGAGGAATTTGTGTACATGAAATTTCATTATTTGACTATTTTGTATATGGACTTTCATTATTTGACTATTGTGTGCATGAACTATTGGGGACTTTTATTATGAACTTTATGAACGTTCATTGTTAACTATTCTGTACTTTCGTTGTGAACTATTGTGTATATGACTTTCATTGTGAATTATTGTGAATTTTTATTATGAACATGCCATATGCTTGTATATTTGTATTTATGTTAACTATTCATCTCATAATTTTGTATGGATTGCATCAAAAAATAGGGGAAATTCTGCCGAAATTTCACTAAGAAGTACCCTTTTTATTTTCTGCGAAAATTTCACTATAGAACAACTTCGAAGTGCATTATGTCGCAAAATAAACATAGATCGTCTACCACTTCCATGCCCATACTTAAAGTGCATCATTACATGACAACATAATAAAAGTCTCACAGTAGATAATATTATTCATAAATAAATTATAGAACTAGAAACTAATTATGACTACTGAGTGCAACGAGGCCACTTTCCCTTCCTCAAGGTATCAGGATTCTCCTGAATCGCTGCTCTTGCTCGGCACGCACGCTCAAGCTTCCTCTCTCTGTCTTCCCTTTCTGCAGCAACACGTCTCCTTTCCTCCTCTTCCTTGTGCTCCTTTTCTGCAGCCTCCTCTCTGAGCCTCTTCTCCATCATCTCCTTCCTCTCTGCATCCCAGTGCAACATATCCTCCATCTCCTTCTTGTCTTCAGGATTGATCTCAGTGTCGATCTACTGCTCAAAATCACAGAGCGGTGGAGGAGTCTGCAACAAATGCAATTTTTAGAAAACAAAAAAAATATGGAAAATAATTATAACACAACAACAATTCCTTACCAACTTGTTAATGCAGCGCTGACGAAGTGTAGGTTCAAACGTAAAGTTGGAACACATCCAATGCCTCTGCCTATACGTGTTATGTTCATCGGACTTGGCTACCTTGCAAGGATCGCCACAAAAACACATAGGCACTGGAACACCACTAGGCAGAGGCAATGAATCGAAGGCATTTCCGGTCAGCTTGGCGCCATAACTGCAATTTAGTTTATTTCGTTGTAAGAACCGAACGCACTTAACAATAAACCTACAATTAAGGTTTTTCATTTGATCCACAACAATGAGCACATAACATAACTACGTGCGCTGGGGTTACCTTGGTTTCCTAGCTTTTCCATGCCTCGGCATCCTACAGTTGCATGAAACCCTAAGTAAAAAAATGCAACTAATATATAGTGAATCGATGTGAAAAAAAGCTACGAGGGAGAGAGGATACCTTGCTCTTCAAGATCCACGGATCAAATGAAAGTTTCTTAGGCTAAAATGACGATTCGTGATATAGGGCGAAGTGGGGAGAGTAAAAACCCAAGAGGGAGGAGAAAGAGGAGGAGAAAGGTTCGGCCAGGAAGAAGGTGTGCGGGCCTTATGTATGAGGCTTGGCGCCAAGCCTCCGCCACGTCAGCTGCTTGGTCAGCGGTGACGGCTCGACCTTGGCGCCATGGAGGCTGACGTCAAGGTAAGGGTTCATTTTTGGAATTAGTTCCTGGCCGGCTATCTGTGAAAATTTTTCGGAAAAGGGCTAAAATAAAAAAAAAAGTCGGGGCAGAGCACCTGCCGTAATTGCTCAAAAAAAATTCTTCCTACTTGGGCTTAGAATATTATTCTTAGCCCATTGGGTTGTTACGTGGTTAAGTGCTTCCCTGGGCCGCAAGATTACTGTACTGTATCGGTCCATCAATTCGGTCCGTTTTGGAAGTTTAAAGCTGAAGCAACAAAGAAGTGAGGCCCAATAAACAATTAGGAATGACAAATCCAAGGTGCATTTTTTGAAGCTCGATGAAGGCAGGCAAGGCATCGAGCACAAATGTCCCAGAAAAACTCACACGGTATGCACACACCGCTACCAGTACGCAGACCACCCAAACCAACTTCGCATGTAGTTACAACTGAACACCATTCGTGTCATCCATGGTGAAAAACGCCGACCAGACCGACCAAACAAACGCCTACGAGAAGGCATTGCGCATCGCGACGGCGGAGGCGACGGCGACCCCGTAGAGGAGGATGAAGATGCCCGTGACGTTGATGAGCTTCATCTCGGCAGCGGACGCGGCGGCGGCGCTCTTCTCCACGAGCCCCGTCTGGGCCGCGCACACGGCGAGCATGAAGATGGCCAGCCCGGCCATGACGTGCGCGGGCTTCGCCGCGTTGCGGGTGCGCTCGTGCGCCGCGGGGAGCCAAAAGGTGACGAAGCCGAAGAGCCACTGCAGGCCGAAGAGTGCGATGGCGGTGATGCCCAGCCACGAGTGGAGGCTCATCAGGTCCGGAACCACGGCCGCGGCGTGGAACTTGAACGCCGCGTACACGCCGAAGATGCCCAGGATGAGGCCCACCAGGTGGATCATCATGTGCGCCATCTTCTGCGTCCGGTGGTCCATCGGGATCGTCGAGTACGCCAGGATGGCTGCAAATTTGAATTCACATTTTTCAGTTCAAACCTCACAGAAAGAAATTAAACTACAAGAATCATGGTCAGTTTCAATCTTCATCTGAGAACAATCA
This sequence comes from Setaria italica, assembly GCF_000263155.2. Classification (NCBI taxonomy): domain Eukaryota; kingdom Viridiplantae; phylum Streptophyta; class Magnoliopsida; order Poales; family Poaceae; genus Setaria; species Setaria italica. The sequence continues at coordinate 7,187,435 of NC_028458.1, forward strand.
TGGATTCATGGTACAGCTGCAGCACTGATCGAAAGCTTGGCAGGAAAACGTAGCGATCAGAATGGTCATTATCGGAAAATCCGACATGCTAAGACACGCACCAAACACACTGATTGTCACTTAACGATGAGCTGCTCCGGTGCTTTTGCGGCCACCAAACCCCCTACTAGTACTAAGCTACCTATCATCTGCAGGTCCAAAGTGCAGTGAACTAGTGATCACCTTCTTCTTCACACTAAGGGGGTGTTTGGGAGGAGGGGGCTAAACTTTAGCCCAGTCACATCGGATGTTCGGATACTAATTAGGAGAACTAAATATAAACTAATTACAAAACTAATTGCAGAACCCCTGGGCTAAATCGCGAGACGAATCTATTAAGCCTAATTAATCCATCATTAGTGAATGGTTACTGTAGCACCACATTGTCAAATCATGGACTAATTAGGTTTAATAGATTCGTCTCGTGATTTAGCCTAGGGGTTGTGTAATTAGTTTTGTAATTAGTCTAGGTTTAATACTCCTAATTAATGTCCAAACATTCAATGTGACGGGGGCTAAAATTTAACCCCTCCTCCCAAACACCCTATAAATTCCAAAGGGAATGGTGGCCCATTTCGACAAGGACAACTACTGCATCTTGTCATCTTCAAACTTCAGGGGCTTTCGGCAGTGATTCTGCTGAGCCGTCGCATCGAACAAACAGACGCGTATGTATATAGCCTCTAAAGTTGAATTGTAGGACAATTCGTATGCGCAATACTCATATGATTTGCTTTGGAGAAATTATATTAGGTTGGAGTCGGACATACCTTCTCCAATAAGAAGTATGAACCCCCAGGACATCACAAACGGATGAACCTGCAAAAGGAGTCCACCACAAGATTAATCCATGATCATACAAATGCAGAAACTAGTACGTGCAACAACCCTTCACGATTACCAAGGAAAATTTTGTTGTGCGAATATTTCGTTCGATTAATTGGAAGACGGTCATCACCTACTCTCGATCGTATCAAGAACTGAACAGAGAGGAGAACGCGAAGAGAGGAAAGAAACCACAACGTACATTGAAGATCTGCTCGGGGTCCTCTGACTGTATGTTGATGCCGCCCCGGTAGTGCAGCAGCCAGACGAGCATGAGCACGGCGGTGGTCAGGAACAGCACGTGGGCGAGCATGGCCACGCGCGAGGCCACGATGGAGTGGTGGTGCCCCCCGAATATCTCGTGCGCCATGGCTAGCCGCCGCCTGCTTCAACCTAGCTAGCTAGCTCCCCGCCGCCGGCAAAGAAGGAGACGCGATCGAGTTGCGACTCCCAAGCTGCCAAGCAGCAGCGCGACGAGGCGGGCAGGCGGCGGGTGGGAACGAAGCTGTTGGGGCTAGCTCTTTTGACCGGTGGTTGAAGCGTTTTGCATGGGAGCGCTGGGGTTTTAACGACCCCGCGCGGCCGGCGTGCCTGGCTCGGGAATCTGAGGTTACACTGGGAAGGTGGTCTTGGGTTTGGTATATTACCGAGCCGGATGTTTAAGCAAGGCATCGACCTATATGCACAACATCCTCCTGGCTTTGCGAGGGAGCAAGTAATCTCGGAGAATGTTCAGACCTTACACATGGCCACTGGCCAGAACATTATTACTGCGCCAGGGACCCGCCCGGCTGAGGAATTGAAGGAAAGTGACAAAAAAGTGTCAATATATTCACTTCTTTTGGCATTTGGCCTTAGCATCTAAAGCAGAGGTAAAGAGGCTATCCTTTTATTCGTAGAAAAGGTAGTGATCATGCCTGCGAGATTGCATCGTATATACTCCTTTTTTTTATACTTTTCTGAATGGGGTACTGGGACTTTTATTACTCAAACAAACGGCACACTTTCTATGTTCTTAAATGGTATATGATATTTGTCTGTCCTAAACATCGTATACTCCCTCCATCTCAAATTATAGGTGATTTTGACTTTTCTAAATTCATAGATATTGTTATATATCTAGACATAGGGTACATCTAAGTGCATAACAAAATGTATATAAATCTAAAAAAACTCAAAACAACCTATAATTTGGAACGGAACACACACCCTTCTTCCAAACGCTCCCGCGTTGCTCCTCCCTTTTTCTTTTTCCTGCCTATAGCCTCCCAAGACTGTAGTCTTGTATTTTTCTGCTATATCAATAGAAACTCGCACTACCTCATGCGGTTTGTTAAAGAAATATAATTTAAAATGGATGGAATATTTAATAACGGAGGTAGCAGCTCTTTGTTATAATTTTTAGCAACGTGTACTCGAAGTGACACATCTCAGCATCACGGTTCACGAACCTCCAAATTGGACCCTAATCTGGCTAGCTCATGGGCAGCCATGTTACGCGATCGACTACCAAAAGAAATGGAGCATGAAATAAATTCAGAGGACCTTCTACTCTTAGACCTTGTTTAGTTGGCTAAATTGGGAGGTGCCAAATTACTGTGCTGGCACTGTAGCACACTGTAGCGTTTCGTTTGTATTTGTGAATTATTGTCCAAACATTGACTAATTAGGCTCAAAAGATTCATCTCGCAAAGTATAACAAAACTGTGCAATTAGTTTTTAATTTCATCTACATTTAGTACTCCATGCATGTACCGCAAGTTTGATGTGATGGGGAATCTTCTTTTTGCATAGTGCTAAAGTTGGGAGTTGGGGGTGAAGTAAACAAGGGCTTAGCTTCCTGCATCACCGCCGCGAAGGCGCGAACAAGCTCTGTACTGTCAGGGCTGTTTCTCAATCTCAAAACGAGGGCTGTTTCTCTGTTCTGCTCGCGAACAAAAAAACATGGACAGTAGCAATGGCCTGCATCCGATAAATTTCCTTGCATGGGCTCATTCATCACCTGCTATCATGTGATGAGCTAGGCCGCCGACTCTAGGATTGGGAAAAACGGATTCCTATGCAAATGGGCCGACTCCACGGTAGATCGGCCTTGTTTATGGGCTCCCATGAAACAACCCTGAAGGATCTCTGCCCATTTTGATAGGAATACTGGACGCTGTAGCTCCTGCTACTGCTGTTCTATCAGAGCCATACGGTGAGGTATCGCCTGTTAAGGGCGGATCGACGGCAGTAGTTGAGGGCGTTTTTGGGCCCCGGTTCCTCGTCAGCCTGTTGGCTTGGCCTCTTCTTGGCTATTGCCAGCTTACGGAAGGGCAGCCTTAAACGACTACCGGTCATGGGCCGGGACCGGGCGATGCAGGTTGCAGGCACGCAGCCAACTATGACGCCTGCCTCATGAACAGTCTCAACGCACACTGCACACGAGTCGCCAACCGGCAACCGCGGCGGTTTGCGCATTTGGCTCGGGCTACAGTGCTCTATCTTCCAACCGCGCTCTCCGCTCCGTTCGATGAGTTATCAGAGAAAACAGAGCTGAGCTGAGACCAATCACCGCGCTACGCGTACATGGAGAATGGTGATTGCGGTCGGGTGGCCAGGTGGGCGTGCACACTAGAGGACCAATGCAAGAAGCCATGAATCATGTGGGCATGATGGGCAGAGGGTGAAATGAAACGCGAGATACCGCGGGGTCCTATTTCCATTGCATTTCGTCCCTTTCTGCTTTCTCTTGGCTTGAACCGTGGAATCTTCACGGAGAACGATGGCCTACATACCAGCAATCAAGAATTTGCAAATAGCACCTTCTCTGTCCCCTCCTCGGCCGGTACCAACGCCTTTGCCGCCTTCCATCGGCCATCGGGCAACGCCACCACTACCTCAACCAACGACCATTGCCCGGCGGCCGGTGATAGGGTCACCGGAGACTAATCGTTTTGGCCGTCCTCCATTCCCCATCCAACCGGCGGCGGACCCTCTCCACCTGGCCTTGCGGCTCCGGCACTCCATCGCAGCTGTGGCCGCACCGGCCCCGCCCAGAGCACAACCTAACTCGTCGGCCGCGCATAGAGATGCCACATGGTACGTGGTACAGCAGCAGCAGTAGCATTCCTTCACTACGCGCCGTGCTAGCAACGGACGGGTACACAGCAGCAAAGGGCAAAGGCTGGCGACCTGGCGTAGCCAAGCGGGCTCCTGCCATTTTGCCCACAACAATTCAAGCCGCAGGGGATCCCGTTGCCATCTCCCCTCGTCGCCCCCATTGAATGCCGGAGCCGGACGCGGCACGCCGGCCAACGCGGCCGTGACTCCCTGTCCGTACCGGACACTGACACGCCGGGCCCAGCGTGAGCGCAGCGGCGATTCGACACGGCAGCAGCTCCCCGGCCCCACCTTCCGAGGGGAGGAGCCGTCTTGGATTCCCCTTTGCCTTTTTTTCTCGCTCTCTCTCGGCTGCTGCCAGTCGGGCAGTCCCCACCGCCGGCGTGAGTGTAATACCCGTGACGCTGCGCGCTGGGCCCGGCGCGGGCCGTCCAGCTCTGCTCCAGCGCGGAGACAGGCGAGATGAGACAGACGCAAATCGCCCCGCCTTTTGGTGCAGGGATCGCGGCGCTTTACAGCCACCCTCCGCGTGGTCCCCACGCGTCAGCGGGCTTGGAGCTGGCGTCGTCTCTCTCCCCGGCCCCGGCTTCTCGTGCCCTCTCGCCGCTGCGGCCGCGAGACCGGGTTCAAACCCGGCGCGGCCGCCGGGGGGGCAGTCACGTCATTTTCGCACCGGGGCGGCGGCAACCCTAGCTGAATCGGCGCTCCCCACACACGGCGGGCGGGTCCCACGCATGTGCCACCGGCCCTCTCCCCCTGCCCATGTGCCCTGTGCTACCCCCGGCCCTCTCTCTCTCTCCTCACTTAAAATCTCACCACCCAAAACTTACTCCTGTTTCTCTCTCTTCTCCCCTCTCCTCTCCTCCCCCAACTCTCTCCCTCTGGCGCAATGCCGTCTCCCACCGCCTCCACCGCGCCGCGGCGGCGGCGCGAGGGCGCCGGCGGTTTGTGGTGCGCGAGCGTTCTCCTGGCCCTGATGGCGCTCTCGGCCGGCGCGGCGGCCGAGACTTTGGCGTCGGACGTGGAGGCGATGCGGGCGGTGGCGAAGGCGCTGGGCGCGGACAAGACGCTGGGATGGGACATCGCCGGCGACCCCTGCTCCCCCAAGCCGTGGGACCGGGTGTCCTGCGACTCGTCGGGCCGCGTCACGGCGATCCAGGTCGGGGGGCGCGGCCTGACGGGGACCCTGGCCCCGGAGGTGCGCAACCTCACCGCGCTCACTCGCCTCGAGGTCTTCGGGAACTTCCTCGCCGGCCCGCTGCCCTCGCTCGCGGGGCTATCCTCGCTCCAGGTACTTCTGGCCCGCGACTGCAACTTCACCTCCATCCCCGCCGACTTCTTCAAGGGCCTCACCGAGCTCGCCGCCGTCGACATCGACGACAACCCGTTCGCGGCGTGGACGCTCCCCGACGACCTGGCCGCCTGCACCGCCCTCACCAACTTCTCCGCCAACACCGCCAACATCACCGGCACGCTCCCGGACTTCTTCGGCGCGATACCGGGGCTCCAGCGGCTGTCGCTGGCCTTCAACCAGCTGTCAGGGCCCGTGCCGGCGTCGCTGGCCGACGCGCCGTTGGTGCAGCTCTGGCTCAATGGCCAGAATGGGGTCAGATTCAATGGGTCGATTAGCTTTGTCAGCAACATGACGTCTCTGGAGCAGTTGTGGCTGCAATCTAACGCCTTCACTGGGCCCTTGCCAGACTTCACAGGGTTTGATAGTCTATCGGATTTGCAACTTCGCGACAACAGGCTCACAGGGCCGGTGCCAGACAGTCTTGTCAAGTTGAAGTCTCTGAAGAAGTTGACACTGACGAATAATTTGCTGCAGGGGCCGATGCCTAAGTTTTCTGGTGACCTGAAACCTGATTTGATCGCAACAACAGAGCGGTTCTGCTTACAGGAACCTGGAATGCCGTGCGATCCCCGTGTTAGCCTGCTGCTTGATGTGGCTGCTGGGTTCATGTACCCAGAGTCGCTTGCGGATGTCTGGAAGGGGAATGATCCATGCAGTTTTCCTGATGTTACATGCATCCAAGGGAACATTACAAGGCTGAATCTAGCCAACAAGGGTCTCAGTGGGAGTATCTCACCGGCCATTGGGAAGATTCGCTCACTTCAGATTCTGAATCTTGCTAATAACAACATCACGGGTACTGTACCAGAGGAGGTTGCCTCGTTGCCTAAGCTGACAGAAGTTAATTTGTCAAACAACAATCTTTATGGGAAACTCCCTACCTTTGCCAAGAATGTAGTGCTGAACACTGCTGGCAACCCAAACATAGGCAAGGATGCCCCTGCACCAACAGCTGGATCAGGTGATACCGGCAATGACAGTCCAATGGGGGGAGGCGGTAGCAAAAGCAGTGGAAGCAATGGGGGATCCTCTTCATCTTCTGCTGGAGTCATTGCAGGTTCAGTGGTCGGTGCAGTTGCCGGATTGGGCCTTGTTGCTGCATTAGGATTCTATTGCTACAAGAGAAAGCAGAAGCCTTTCGGAAGAGTGCAGAGTCCACATGCCATGGTTATCCATCCCCGTCACTCAGGTTCGGATGACATGGTTAAAATCACAGTTGCAGGGGGGAATGCCAATGGTGGTGCTCGAGCAAGTGAGACATATAGCCAAGCAAGCAGCGGTCCACGGGACATCCATGTTGTTGAAAGTGGAAACATGGTCATTTCAATTCAAGTCCTCCGCAATGTGACCAACAACTTCAGTGAGGATAACATCCTAGGACGAGGAGGGTTTGGCACTGTTTACAAGGGTGAGCTTCATGACGGCACAAAGATTGCTGTGAAGCGGATGGAAGCTGGTGTAATGGGTAACAAGGGGCTAAATGAGTTCAAATCAGAGATTGCAGTGCTGACCAAGGTCCGTCACCGGAACCTTGTGTCATTGCTTGGCTATTGCCTTGATGGCAATGAGAGGATTCTTGTGTATGAGTATATGCCACAGGGGACACTGAGCCAACACCTGTTTGAGTGGTCAGAGAACAATCTGCGGCCATTGGAATGGAAAAAGCGACTGAGCATTGCACTTGATGTTGCAAGGGGTGTTGAATACTTGCACAGCCTTGCTCAGCAGACCTTCATCCACAGAGACTTGAAGCCATCAAACATACTTCTTGGTGACGACATGAAGGCAAAGGTCGCAGACTTTGGATTGGTCAGGCTTGCACCAGCTGATGGGAAGTGTGTCTCAGTTGAGACAAGACTTGCTGGCACATTTGGGTACCTTGCCCCAGAGTATGCAGGTGATCATCCTATATTTCCTCTGCAGTTCCGCTCAAGTATATAGATGCTTTGTGTTCAGTTCAATTAACAAGCACGATACATTTAAATTACGGTGCATCCATAATAATATCATTTAACAATCGCATATTAATAACTTCTGAAATGATTATCCATCCAATTAACAAGCACAATGCATTTAACTTATGGATTAATAACTTTCCTCTGAAATGATTAGCCAGTTGTGATATGGTTTAATTGAGCTAAGTTGCTATGTATTTTTCTTACCTGGTGCATGTTTACCATCCTAGGATATTCTAGCATTGCTCCTGTTAGTTTCTCGTTACTCGTAAATGAATTTTCTTTCCATATGAGATACTTTAGGGTGCTCATTAAGAAGATTTGAAGACTCCAAGTGTGATACCTGAAAAGTTGTTTTTAAGTCTTGGTCGACCTTTCCAGAGATCAAATAGGGTGGTTTATTTGCTGAGTGGGTTCATTTATGTGCTAATTGATCTTCTACTCCAAATGTTGATCTATGGTTGAACTACTTATTCTGTTTCCACAGACTGAACATTACAGTGTAAGAACAGGGTGATCTATAAGTGAGCCCACCAATATAGCACTGCCCACTATCTTCCTGTTAGAAAACAAGATAACCTAAATTGATAACCATATCATCTGTACTGCCTTGTCTGAATTTATAATTTGAGCCAGGCAGCATTTTGAAAGACGTGTGTTGATGAATTTGAATCTCTGACTCGCAACATCTGTAACACAAATGAACATTTTTTATGCAGTTACTGGACGAGTAACCACAAAAGCAGATGTCTTCAGCTTTGGGGTCATCTTGATGGAACTGATTACTGGACGCAAGGCACTTGATGAGACTCAGCCTGAGGATAGCATGCACTTAGTTACATGGTTCCGGAGAATGCAACTCAACAAAGACACGTTCCGTAAAGCAATCGACCCTGTTATTGATCTTGACGAGGAGACATTTGCTAGTGTTAGCACTGTTTCAGAGCTTGCTGGTCACTGCTGTGCTAGGGAACCACACCAGAGGCCTGACATGGGGCATGCTGTCAATGTGCTCTCTACCCTTTCAGATGTGTGGAAACCAACCGATCCAGACTCGGACGACAGCTATGGTATTGACCTCGACATGACGCTGCCTCAGGCGCTGAAGAAATGGCAGGCCTTTGAGGATAGCAGCCATTTTGATGGCGCAACGTCTTCGTTTGTTGCAAGCTTGGATAACACTCAGACGAGCATCCCTACAAGGCCTCCAGGATTCGCTGAGTCATTCACCTCGGCTGATGGGAGATAGACAGCTAGCTGCTAGGGTGTGCTAAGCCTTATGCTTCTGTTGAAATAGATGGCTCAAGTGATCCTTGTGTTCATTCTTTTAGTCTCTCCACCAACCCTCCAATCTTTCCATGTCTCTTTATTCGGCCCTGTACTGCCATGTAGCTGCCCCTTTGATCATGTGTGCTGTGATCTTGACTGATCGCCTGGAAGTTTTCAAATTTCGCTAACTGGTTATGTCGTTCGCTAAGATTAAAGTAGAAGAATGCTTAGGATTGTTGGTTGTATCGAATATTGACAATTTGCAAATGAAGGTGATCCTATTGGTCAAACGTATGACCCTGAACTTGATCCGTGTTCTTGTGCTGTGGCACCTCAGCTATGATCATTTCACTGGTCCTACTACTATTATTTTTCTCTGGGATTACCACCAAGGTTTATGAGTGGTAGAATCACCTAATTTAATTCGGCTAAAGTGTACTCAACCTCGCTTTAAATGCGATTCGAATATGTCTTACCTTAAAGTGTACTCAACCTCGCTTTAAATGCGATTCGAATATGTCTTACCTGGCTTCAAATGCGATTCGAATATGTCTTACCTGGGAGAAATCATGCTAGATTCAGTAGCTCTGAAACTACTTTATGCTTTTGAACTCTGAGTTGTAATAACTTAATTTGGGACCTGTAATAATTATCTGGATTGTTGTAATCTCTGAACCCGCCGAATATGTCTTACCTGGGAGAAATCATGCTAGATTCAGTAGCTCTGAAACTACTTTATGCTTTTGAACTCTGAGTTGTAATAACTTAATTTGGGACCTGTAATAATTATCTGGATTGTTGTAATCTCTGAACCCGCTTTCGTGTGAGAATGCTTTGTTTCGATTCGAGACAAGTAGTTTATTGGGTGAAATCCGACAGACTACCATTTTAATAAAGTGGTCATTCGCATTTGAAGTGAGGTTAAGTACACTTTAGTCGGATTAACTTGGGTGGTTCTGCCACAATGAGTTCATGACACTATCTCTAGCAGCTCAATTATTGGTCCTGATCAGGTCTCTTATCTGTACATAATCATTCAGAAGATAGATACCTTTGCCATGTGAGCGTAACCAGGTTGTAAGTACTAATAAAACTAGCAGGTTTTGGCTCTTGGTACCTGCAGCTGGAAGGTTCCAAATGCAGCTCCAATCTCCAGAGCAGAAGCTGCATCCAGACACGAAGCCCTGCCATGCTGCTGTACCTAATTCATGTGAGGCAGCTCAACTGTGCTCCGAAGCTTTTCGCTCCAGATCGTTGCAAACGGCAACCAAAACCGCAAGCACTAATTGAACCCCCCACGCTAACAACCTGTCCACCGGTACCGTGGAAGCGGAGCCCGGGGGCCACACAGCGACGCGCTGCTGATTTGCTTGCTGGCTGGGAGAGGCGTCCGCTCCCCACCTACTTGCCTGAATTCAAGGCAGGACAACAGGGGAGGAAAACGACGTCCTCCCGTGGGTGTATCCGGTGACAACGAGACTGGAATTTGCGATCCAGTTGTCAGACCGCGACTCCAGTGCATGGCCCTGTTCCGTCAGATTTGTTCGCACCCGGTATTCTTTCTTTGGACGATGGCGCGCGGCCTGGTTCTGTACGCAGGTAAGTGTGACCTTGTGCGGCGTTGCTGTGCTTGGCGTAATGGTGTTTGGACTTTTGTACCGAGCCTTATCTCCTGGAGTAGCCTCCAGGTCATGTCCGTCTCAAACCCAGGGTGGCGCTGAGCTGCAGCACAGCAGCAGCAAAAAGCCTCCCAAAACTGAAAACTGGCCAGCGCACGTAATTTGGTGTATTTGCGGACCTCATTCAGACGGCTCTCTCTGCAGTGCTGAAAAGTGAAATATGTGATCTCGACGAGTTCGTCTGCGACCCGACGCGGGCTCGCCGATCCGACAGCGGCGCCTGTCGCGTCGGAAAGCGCCGAGCCGGATTCGGCTGGCCTCGCCGTCGCCGGTCGGGCTCCGGGCCGGGACCATGCAATGCAAGCGTTGCCTGCGCTGGCGGTGGTGGTGCGTGAAGGGTCGTTTTCCCCGGTGGACCGGTCGTTGGGTTTCCGAATTTGTGCGCGCGATCACGTTGAGCCTCGTCGGACTGCGAATTTGCAACGGACACGGCAGCTTTTCGCTTTTGAACAAATGGTGAAATTTGCACGGCATTTCTGTGAGGAACGTAAAGACGCGTTCCGGGTTCCCTAAAACCGGAGGCCGGTTAACTTCGCGACCGGCACGAGCGCGACACGGCGACACCTCCCGTTGCGTCTGCTGTCTGGCGTGCCGTGGCCGGAGCAGGAACCACCAGAATCGCATCTGGCGGCGAGAAACTGACGCCTGGCGGGAACACAGCTCATCAGGTGGCGGGGCAGAGTTCCGGGGGCGGGCCACTTGCGAGGTGGGGACGAAACCGCGAGGACCCGCCTGACCGGCCGACCGGCCGGCGGAGTTTGTGCTGTCGACTCGCGCGTGCGCCCGCGGCGTGGCCCGTGACTTCGAGGGAGCCTTGACGGAACAGAAGCCAAAGAGGAGCCGGCCGGGCACCGCCCCGGCGCCCGGCGTCTCGCCTTCCCATCCCCCCTTTTACTCCCCGGTCAAGGCAAAGCAGTCGCGGCACCGTGCGCTGTGCTGCCAGTGAAGTCTCCTTTCGTTTCGCCAAAAGCGCCGGGGCGTTTGCGCTTGGCGCGATGACCACCCGCGTCTCCCCACCAGGATGGTAGTAGCAGCTAGTAGCTGTTAGCAGTCTGCCTGCACTGTGCCCTCCCTCTCGCTCTCGCTGTCGACCTGGCGTGCCGTGACCACGTGGCAGTCCCGCGTCTGTAGCCTGCACGAGCAGTACACCTCCATCACGAAGTTTAGCTTTCAAAACATGTCACACAAAGAGTGTTCACGTGACTTTCAGGCAATCCAACAAAAACTCTCATAATACCTTCTGGCTCAGTTAACGAATCAATTATTTACTCCCACCATCGATTTTCAAATCAGACTCGCTAAATAAGGAATGCTAATAGGTTCGACAATTACTACAAACATATATGCATAATTAATTTTACTTGATAATTCATCCGATTAAAAAATTTATTAAAGGTATTTTAAACTTTTAGCATTCCTACTATCTTTGTACAGTATGCTACTATCTTCGAACAGTCTTTTGCACGACGGATGGACTACGCGTAAAGCACGCAGCTAGCAGGGCTCCTTCTCCAGCGTTGATCCAACACACTTATCTCCAACTCCAATTGGACCACGTCGAAAGTCCTGGTCGTTACTCGCTACATCAGGCGAGCTGGCTCCCACAAGCACAATGGACGGTTTCCTCAGCTTCTCGAGCGTGGTGGAGCCGCTAGCTGGAGTGGCGTGGAACTGCAGCACTGCCTAGCGGGCGATTCGACGATGGAATCGGCATCATTATTTGTCCGCCCTTGCAGTTGGAAAAGGCTGCGTTTCGCCATTCCGGCTGAGGTCACGCTTGGATAAAGGTGCTAAATTTAGCACCTTACTTCTAGCACATTTTAGCACTTGGGAGTGTTTGGGAACCATGGGCTAAATTTTAGATCCTGTCACATCGGATGTTTGGACACTAATTAGGAGTATTAAACATAGACTAATTACAAAACTAATTGTACAACCCCTAGGCTAAATCGCGAGACAAATCTATTAAGCCTAATTAGTCCATGATTTGACAATGTGGTGCTATAGTAACCATTTGCTAATGATGGATTAATTAGGCTTAATAGATTCGTCACGCGATTTAGCCTAGGGGTTCTGCTATTAGTTTTATAATTAGCTCATATTTAGTCATCCTAATTAGCATCCGAACATTCGATGTGACAGGACTAAACTTTAGCCCTTGCTATCCAAACGCCCCCTTGGTATCTAAATAGATGTGCTAAAAGTAAAATGCTAAAGTTTAGCACACCCGCACACCTAAGAGGTACTAAAAGGTGATAATAGTGCTAAAAGTAGTCCTCTCCACTTTTTTCCACCATTGTCTTCTCTTTCTCTCCTCCGCTGCAATTTAAGAGAAGTAAATGAGGGGCAATATTGTTATTTCCCACCGAAGGTGCTAAACTTTAGTACAATATCCAAACAGCCTAAAATGCTAAAGTTTAGTACTCCATTTAAATGCTAAAGTTTAGCACACCACTTGCTATACAAACAGGCGTCAGATCGATGCTACGAGTACTGTACTAGCCTCTAGCTAGACCCGGACCTATACCGGACAAAGGCTAGCTGGAAGCTGGGGCTGCATTATTCTCGAACAGTTAGGCTACTGAAAAGGGATTACCACCTTTCGTCAGCTCCGGTACGGTAAATCATTTGGTTTCGAGAAGTGATGCCGGATGCCAAAACCGATTCTAATGTACACGTTTTTTTTCTTCCGCGGGAAGATGTTTCTCTCTTTTTTTTCTTTGGACGGGATGGCAAGATCGGAAGATTTAATTGTCCTACTAGTTTTGATTGCGCCGTAGTAGACCCGCAAAAGAGAAGGAAAGGGAAAAATGGAACTTGGAACACATGGTAAGTAACCTAGTTGACTGGGCCGTGTTCTTCTAACCGGGCTTTACGTAGTAGTGTGGCGAATAATCTTATTGGGCCACTTTGTACCGGAATTACTGGGTTCATTCGGCCCAGGCTATGTTTGTCTCAAGTCTCAACTTTTGCTTTTAGCTTCTCATCAAAAGTTGTGAGATCACCTTAAAAAAAGGGAAAAAAGTCCATTTTACTCCCCTCACCTATTTACTTTGTCCACTTACCCCTAAGCAAAATTTAGGCTCACTTTACTCCCCAAAACTATTTCATTTAGTCCAATCTATCCTCTAATTAGATTTTTTTGTTTCTTCACGTACAAATTGAATTTTAATTTCAGATTTGGTTAGTTGACTTATAACATGATGTTCTATGTTAGAAAAATATATTAGAATTTTGTCATTTACTTTTCGTACAATTTTGTATATCTAAGATCTATTTCGTATTAAATATTTCTAACCTATGAAAATAACCATGAAAAATTCTTAGTACAATTTTCTACATAAGGCATCATGTTTTCTATATGCTCACAAAATTTTAATTCAAAATTCAACTCATACACGATGAAACAAAAAGAGAAATCTAATTAGAGGTAGATTGGACCAAATGAAATAGTTTAGGGAAGTAAAATGAGCCAAAACTTTGTTCAGGGGTTATGCGGATAAAGTGGATAGGTGAGGGTAGTAAAATTGACTTTTTCAAAAAAAATATGTGAGATGGAACAAATAGCCATTTTTTTGGAATTGGCTTCTGTGAAGTCAAAACCAAAACCATGTCTGAATGTGCTTTTACTTGCTTATGCGGGACTATTTTGAAGGGTACATGTATATATATTTTTATTAATTTGGAACCCAATACACAAAGATAAGTTTTATATCTTTTTGAAAGCTAGCTTTTCTACACCCTATAGAAAGCCAGCTTTGGAAAAAGCAAAGACCTAAACAAACAAGCTCTTAGGTAGGTCCAATGTGGCTATTGTTGACTTCAGAAAAAAGTTACATTCCACACAGACCCAAGTGAGTTAGGACTTATGAGTGAGGACTTAAGGTTAATAAATCTTTCAACGCAGGCAGTACCTCCTCTTTACCCTCTAGTCCCACAACTCTCTCCATAACGTTCGTCCCCAAATGAGCGTTCTACGCTTCTACCCAAGCGACTAGCTACTGCACCCCACCGCGTGAGACAACGAGATCAACATCTTAAGAGGCATTCGGTTGCTTTGCTGCTTTGCCTGACCTTGCCTAATGAGGCAAGACAATTCTTGCCAACGCAAGCAAGCCAGATTAGCCCTCCCACACCAGCAAGGTGAATATTGACATCACAGATCTCTAGATAAACTAGCTATCCTTCCAAACGCATAGACCTCGCCCCTATTCTTCCTTAGCAAGGTTAAATAGTGACCGGCAAAGATTCCAAAGGGACCTTACTCACTCCACTCCCTTCCCCCCATGTAGCACCGCGAAAACCACTACACACATGGAGCATTCGGCCTGGCCTTAACAGTTACGATCGCTCCAAGGGGTGTTTGGATACGAGGTGCTAAACTTTAACAGTGTCACATCAAATGTTCGGATACTAATTAGGAGAACTAAACATGACCTAATTATAAAATTAATTGCAGAACCACGTGCTAATTCGCGAGACGAATCTATTAAGCCTAATTAATCCACCATTAGCAAATGGTTACTGTAGCACCACATTGTCAAATCATGGACGAATTAGTTTTGTAATTAGTCTATATTTAATACTTCTAATTAGCATCCAAATATCCAATATAACAGGTATTAAACTTTAACACGGTGGAGCCAAACAGGCCCTTAATGTGAAATTTTGCAGCAAAGCACTAGTTTTAGCACTCCATCAGATGATGATTGTTCTGGAGTACCACTGTACCACTGCAGTAAGTACTCCGTAGACAAGTAGTACGCCAGTACACCTACAGCACGGCACTTCGATCGCACGGGTGGAATCTTGGAGAACTGCAACCCCCGTTCCTGCCGCCAAGGACAGACAAACTGGTCAGGTACAATGCACCTGAACCCTGGGCCCCTGGAGGCGGAGCAGCGCCCCCCACTCCCCCACACCCCCAACCAAAAAAAAAAAAGACCTCGCTCCCGCTGCGTCTCGATCGCGGGGCCAAGTAACGCCCCCCTTCCCATTCAGCATTCACCTGCCTGTCCTAGTGTCCTCAAAGAAACTTTTTCGGATTTCTATTTATTTTGCTTTCAAAAAAAAAAGAAACTTTTTCGGACACCACGCCCGTGTTGTTTGGTTGACCTCCGGGACCCACTGTCACAGCTGTGCGGGCCCGCGATGTCATGGAGGCACAGCCTCGGGGTGTCGCCAAAGAGTAACGGCCTGTTCCACGACGTCACGGGCGTACGCGTGGAAAGCGACCGGCGTGGGGGGCCCGCCCGTCAGCGGCGTGCGCGTTTGGGTCGTGGAGCTCTCGGCGTGCGGCACCGCTCGCACCGTCACTCGCACGCCACGAATTACGGAAAGGCCCCTGCCTCCCGCGGAGCAAAACCCCAGAGAGCCCCCCCGAGCAGGAGAGGAGGGCGACCGCGCAGGGCAATGCCGTCCACGCGCGCACTCCGGCGGCTCGACTTGCGTCGGTCGCCGCCGCCCCGGCCGAGCCCGCAGGCGGCAGTGGCGGCGGCGAAGAAGAAGGAGGAGGCGAGCCCGTGGCCGCCGTCCTCGTCCTCCACCTCCTCGTCTTCTTCCTCGGCGTCCGCGCCCGCCAAGCACCCCGCCGCCTCGTCGGCGGCCGCCGCGCCGAGGGGCGGATCGGCGGTGCGCGTGTACCCGCTGCGGGACTTCCCGGGCCTGGACGCGGCCGCGCTCGGCGGCGCGTTCCGGGACAACGTGCGGTGGCTGCTCAAGCAGTGGGGCTCCTCCGCGTCGGGCTCCGGGTCGGCGTGGCGCGCGCTGCTCTCGGACGAGCGCACGGGCGCCGTTGTCCCCATTGTAGCCGTCGAGGAGCTCGCCGCGGCGTCGCCCGCGCCGCTCTGCGACCTCTGCCGCTGCGCCGGTGAGTTGGGATCGCTTCCCTATGCCTTCGTCGCGGATTTGGGCGCAATGAGCATTTCTTTCGTTCGTGGGGATTCGAATGCTTGACGGATGCGATGATTAGGTTTTAGTCGCGAGTTCCTCTCGGTTTTAGTTTAATTGGGTTTGTGGATTGGTAGAACTGCTGTTACAAATGCTCCATTTCTGTGTGATTTGAGGGCTTCGTGGCCGCAGGGAGATTCTTGGGGATTTTTCGTGAATATTTTCTTCCAAATTCTTGCTGCTATTTCAGAAATGCGCCCCCCAATTCAGCATTAACTACTCCCAGTTCTAATTACAACGTTGGGTGGATAGTAGGAATTGCATTTCTGTTCACATTCTTGCATTTATGATCCATCTTTTCCTCTGCACATTGCCAGGGATTCACGACTCCATGTTGCTTGTTTCAACTTGTTTTGAAATCACTTCCTATAAAAGCAGTGCGGTTGTAATGATGGCCCATTGACCCTACCCCCTAGCCTCATAAAGTTTTTTTTCTCTTCTTCTGGAAAAAGATGCAGTTCCGTGCATTGATTTAGTTCCCGTGTCT
Organism: Setaria italica; assembly: GCF_000263155.2. NCBI lineage: Eukaryota > Viridiplantae > Streptophyta > Magnoliopsida > Poales > Poaceae > Setaria > Setaria italica. Next base: position 7,204,094 of record NC_028458.1, read on the forward strand.
TGCATTGAAATAATTTCTAGTTTAGTTCTGTAAATGCCAACTCACCAGTGGACTAAACCAGTGCATGATCTGGACTGCAATTTCAGGCTGGAGCCACCACTGGGTGTCAAAGCGGAAGTACCATTTCATCATTCCGGCAGCAGTCGACTGGGACCAGCCATTCAGGGCTGATACGTTGCTTGGGCGCAGTGATCACCTCCTACATGGCCTGATCCATAGTAATGGCTTTGGTCACCTTGTCACTCTCCGTGGTTGTGATGGTGGCTCCAGGTTTCTTTCTGGCCGCCAGATCATGGATATATGGGATCAACTTTGCACTGCTCTCCGTGTTAGGTAACAATATACTCTCTCTTCCCTGTTCTGAAATACTCTTCACAGACACTTGTTCTAAAGTAGCATCAGTGAAGTACCGTTTAGCTATGTCCGCTTTAAATACACTTTATCAAATTTTTGAACTTTGGTAACTTCATGAAGGTTGTAAACACAAGAAAGATATCCCCCTTTATCTATATTCTGAGCTTTGTGATCTTTCTGTGCAGGGCCGTATCTGTGGTGGACTTAACCCAGAAGCATTCTATGGACCTCCGCCTACTTCTAGGAGTGGCAAATGGTGAGACATGGTTCACTCGCTGGGGGTATTGCCTTGCCAAGGGATGCTTCAGTGTGTCTACGTCCACTTATGCTGCTGCACTTGAAGCCCTTGCTGCCCTGCCTGTTGATTATCTCCGCAGCCGTCATGTCCGTCGTGTGGTCACCATCTACCGCCGCCTCTCCAACAAGCCTCTGGCCACTGTCCGTGAGTTCCTCCGCTGCCTCCTTGATTGGAAGCACCGTGAGGCCCCACTTTTGTCACCTTCTGTGAAGACATCCCCACGGCTGACGTTCTTGCTGCCAAAGTCATGTGTCGTGAAGAGGCTGAGGCAGCCATGCCAGCGCTTTGAGGATGTTGTTGACCTGCTCGAGTGTCGGTGGTCAAAGAAACGGCTGCTCAATGCTGCAGAGGTCGTTGTTGATAAGCTGCGGGAGCATGCCAATGGCACAAAGATTACACGACAGGCTGTGCGAGATGCTGCCAGGGGTGCCATCGGTGACACAGGTCTGCTTGACTTTGTCATCAAGTCCCTTAATGACACTGTTGTTGGTAACCATATTGTGCGTCGTGTGCCTGACCCTGAGAATCGCGTGCTTCACTTCAGCCTTGAGGAATACGCAGAGCCTGAGCCTGAACCACAGCTAGAGCCTGAGCTAGAGCCAGAGCCAGTGGAACTTGATGCAGAGCGCACACCTCCTGCGGTCCGATGGCCAAGCACGTCAGAGGCAGAGCGGGATCTGCGTGCTGTGTACCGGGCAATGGTGGAGGCACGCAGTGAGGCAGCACAGGCTGTGCTTGACTGCAAGCACTGGGTGAAATGGTGGGGCCTGGGGGATGAGTCTGATGACCAGTTAAGGTTCCTTGTTGAGTGGCGACCGCGGCCGTGGGAGGCTAATGAACTTACAAGGCCAATGCCACCAGGGGATATTGTGGTAGTACCACTCCATGCGTCCATAGGTGAGCTTCTTGTCGAGGCAGAGCATGCGCTGCGGGACACATACTGCTTCTTTGATGGATTCAAGGCTGAGTCACTGGATGGCATTGCTGGGGAGAAGTGGGATCCGGTGATGCTTGGTGGAGCAGAGTCTGGTGACACGATCAGTGTGCATGGCCATGGAGTGGACATGGAGACTGGGCTGCGTTGCCAGGGAGGTGTAGATGCATGGGAGGTCCAGTGTGTCTGTGGTGCACAGGATGATGACGGGGAACGCATGGTGGCATGCGATGCATGCAATGTCTGGCACCACACACGCTGTGTCGGTATTGCGGATGGTGTGCCCGTGCCACCATTATTTCTCTGCATGTCCTGCGGTGGCGCGCTCATGGCTGCTGGACCGATCCTGGATGAGGCACTAATGGTACCTAAAGTGAAGTGACAATTCTTTCGCCCCTTTCTTAGTTCTTACATGCTTTGGTTCATATGTTTTACGGTGGTGATCTGACAAGGTAAACCAGTTCAGAAAAACTGTGAGATCCTTTTGTAAAGTGTGTTGGTGTAGAAGTATGTAGTTAGTGTAGTGCTGATGCAGTAATACTGGATGTTATCTGTAGAGAATTAGTAGGGGAGAACAGGATTAGACAGTGGGAAAAGGAAGTCCTATCCATGTCGTTAGCAATCCGACTGGAAATTTTGTACCTCATACATTAGAGGCTATGGTGATGTAAATAGCTGTTCTGTGATTGCACCTTTCTACTGTCTCTGAATCTTGGCTATGAAGTTAAACATCTTGTTCACTGTGTTTTCATGGTGGCTAACAGCCTAACAGGGAAAATTGGGAGATGCCCGTTGTTCACTGTGTTTATAGGCATTCATTGTTGTGTTTCTGTTTGATTTGTCTTTTATCTGTGCAATGGTATTTGACAACAGTATGTGGCTTATGCCATCAAGGAGTTCTGATGATTGCTGCACAGCCGGTCCATGAACATCTGTTTCATTCGTTGTCAGTCCTTGCAATGGTGTTAACTACTGTAATTGCTTCGAGCTTGCTTTGAGAAGAGAGGCTTGTGTGATGTGCCGAAGGAAACGGGACCTAAGTGATTGGTTGGTGCCTTGTCGAGACAAAACATGGGTTACATTAGAACTTTTGGATGTTGGGGATTTGGAATGTGGATTCTTCCGCGATATTATACCCTACAGGCTACAGGTTGTGGTATGTAGGCTACTATATTATATCCTTCTCCGGTTGCCAGTAAGTACTCCCTCTGTTTTGGTTTATAAGGAGTTTATAAGGCGCACACGCATATTAAGATTTTAATGTAAATTTGACACGGTTAGATTTGTAATCAAATATAGTCTCCACTGATTATAAGTTTATAGCCATAAAATATATAATATAAGATAAATTAATAGTTAAAGTTTAATTTGGGAAACCGTGCCATGTCATACCACAACCTTATAAACAGGAACAGAGGGAGTAGTAACCATCGTGAAAGAGGTACAATCTGATATTTTTACCGCCATATCTACTACCATATGGTGCCTAATGTTGCCTTTTACTTCCAAATTGTAAGGGGGCGTTTGGTTCCCTTTGCTTATTGTTAGCACGTGTCACATCGAATGTTTAGATACTAATTAGGAGTATTAAACATAGACTATTTACAAAACCCATTACATAAGTGGAGGCTAAATGGCGAGACGAATCTATTAAGCCTAATTAATCCATCATTAGCAAATGTTTGCTGTAGCAACACATTGTCAAATCATGGACTAATTAGGCTTAATAGATTCGTCTCGCCGTTTAACCTCCACTTATGTAATGGGTTTTGTAAATAGTCTATGTTTAATACTCGTAATTAGTATCTAAACATTCGATGTGACGGGTGCTAAAAATAAGTCAGAGGAAACAAACACCCCTAAGAGATCCTGTCTTTTCTAGCTAGATAAATAGCAAAAGCATTATATTTAAAAAGCTAAGGTGCTGTTTGACGGTGTGCTGTTTGGCTCAAGGAATGGTAACGGTAATGGAAATGGAATCAGATTACCAGCGAAACAAGAACGGGACAGGTAATTGCAAGCTTTATTTGGTTGCACGATGTAACAATATCAGTTACCAGATGCTGCTGTGATCCGATTGCAGGGGACGATGGGGGGTATCAGGTTTGAATAAACCGTTATATGATTACACGGCAACTGATAACAGATCATATTGAACCAAACATATGTAAAGTAATGGGATACCTCTACGTAATCTGATTGACCAACCAAATGCTATCTAAGGCCGTGTTTGTATACGATTCTGGATAGGATTCTAGGCAATTTAATCCAACTAACCTTCCAAACACCCTAATTTTGATTTGCTTCTACCGGAAGCGATTCTCTCAGCAACAACCGAACCAACGTGAACCTTAGGAGCATACAGGTCATTACACACTCAGCATAGATAATTTTCTAACAGAGAATCAGGCTGCCAAACACTCTGCTTCTCTTTCCAGCAGATTTTGGGGACAGCAGCTTTTCAGGCCAGCTAGATTTTCAGAGAATCGCTACTCAGAAAAGCTGAAACAAACAGTATCTAAATCCCTTCCAAATTTTGACTACAGTGAAACGAGCATCAGTTACGGCATCACATTCCCAAAAAGTATGGCTCCAGCCTGTTTACACATGCGTTTTGCGTATGTAGAGCCGTGGAGGACGTATATGCCCCGTATTCCATACGTATCGGTGTGTCGAACCGTATACGCCCGTTCTCTAGCCAACTCATAACACGATCTCGACCTCCAACCTCCGACTCAAAGCGCCCCCTCTTCCTTCCCTCGCCGACGCCAGCGGCGGCCATCTAGCACCACCGTGGGGGGTCCGCCCCCCCTGATCGCGGCCGCCGGCCATGGTGCACAGCGCGTACGATGCGGTCGAGCTGGTGCCCGGCGTTCCGGGCCGCATCGAGGCCGTGGCCTCCCACGCCGGGAAGCTCCTCGTCGCGGCCTCCGACTCCGAAGGCTTCCTCCGGGGCTCCGATTGCTCCCTGCGCATCTACTCCGCGCCGGGCTCCTCCACCGAAGGAGGCGGCGAGATCCGGCGGGACGGGCCGTACGCGCTCGAGCGGCACGAGCAGCGGTTCTGGCGGCGCCCGCCCTTGGCCATGGAGGTCAGCGCCAGCCGCGACCTCCTGCTCTCGCTCTCCGAGTGGGTCGCGCTTCACCGCCTCCCTGGGCTCGAGACCGTCGCCGTCGTCTCTAACAAGACAAAGGGTGCCAACGTCTTTGCTTGGGACGACCGGCGGGGCCTCCTTGCGGTCGGTCGGCAGAAGCGCCTCACCGTCTTCCGCCTCGACAGTGAGAATTCAGTTCCACCGGCTATTTGCTTGTTATGATTCTAGCGTTTTTGCTTTTCGCCACGGGGTTGACCATGTGATCGATTTGGGTTTGGTAGCACTCGAATTGGATGACTGAAAATGGGAATATTTTGGGGTTGTGAAGTGCGATGTCAGATTAACTGTGTTTGGTTTATAAGATGTAAAATTGGCATATAACTGAGTAGCTGCAGTTTTAGTGATGCAACATTGAAGCAAATCACTTTGTGAATCTGTTTAAATTGGAAGCCTGTAGTGAAGAGTTTTGAACTTCACACTGGTCGGTCATTTTTTTTCTTTAGGAATGGGCTCCCACCGTTTTTAAATGCATGATGTTTAGGACAGGCTAATTAGTTCAGTCATATATCTTGTCAGTAACTCTTTTTGCATGCCCACTTGCTGTGCCAATTTTACATTACAACCCTGAAACACTATTGTTCAGATTCTATTTTTTTAGTGGGATTGGTATTATCTACGATTATCCTGATATAGTTATATAATAACCAACAGGTATGATTTCCTTGTTCCACCTTATTAACGTGTGCATAATAATCTTGAGACATCAGAATATATGTTTCATGGAAATCCATCTCTTTTAAAACATCTGTGTGGCAGGGAGCATTTCTGTTTGTATCTGCATTTGAAATCTAAGAAAGCTTCTGACTCTGTATTTTCTTGAAACTACCATTAGGAAAATAGTCTGTAAAAAAAATTGCTTGGCGTTGTCCCAATGCAGGTAGATAACAATACGTATGTTTGTTTACCGACATTCGGTTCATCAATATAAGAATAGAGGCTGCCTTGTGCCTGTAAATGCTGGTTCCACATGGTAGCTGCTGATGGATTTATGTAATCTTGTATAACAATTATAAAGAAAAAGATAAGAATTGTTCTTGACCATGAGAATTGTTTATTGCAGTGATATCACTGTGAATGGTTCTCTATTTCTGTTTCTCAGGTGGGCGAGAATTTGTTGAAGTGAAGGAATTTGGAGTACCAGATATTTTGAAATCAATGGCCTGGTGTGGTGACAACATATGTCTTGGAATTAGAAGGGAATATATGATAATAAACAGCATGACCGGTGCACTAACAGAAGTGTTTTCTTCTGGGAGGATCGCTCCTCCTTTAGTTGTACCTCTTCCTACTGGGGAGCTGCTCCTTGGCAAGGTATAATACTTATTTTTTTTCGTGATGTTGTGTCTAATTTCTTTCCCATTTCATGAAAACATTAGCAGATCTTTTGGTTATGCTTTTTTCTGGTTAAAAAGTGACAACATTCTGTGCTTTACGGGAAGAATCGAGCAGCCGTTCTAAAAATGGTCTTATTTGGTCATGTAAATTTTAGTGTGTGGCACGTAGACTAATCATCTAAAAGGGTTGTGAGTGTGGGTGTTTATGACCCTTCCATTGTAATTTTTTTTCTATCCTATTAATGAAATGAAATGAAGCTCTCTACATTTTGGAGAAAAAAAAGGACATTTTCCACTTTCTAAGTTTTTGAGGACAGGAGAATCTTATCTTGTGAAACACTGAAATGTTCTATCAAAATTGATGGAAGACCCTTAGCTTTCATAAACCAATATGGCAATATAACAGCCGCTAGTTTTTAAGTGCAACAATGATACCGAATGAAATATTTTTTATATGAATGTCTCTTGAAGTTACCGAGATTCCAACACTTTATTAGCTTCTCAAAGAATTCCTTTGTTCTTTCTTATTTAGTTTTAGCTCATGTGTTGTATTACTTTCTATGTTTATATAGGATAACATTGGGGTATTCGTTGATCAAAATGGCAAACTTATTCAAGATGGCAGGATAATTTGGTCAGATACGCCGGCTTCTGTCGTTATACATAGACCATATGCTGTGGCACGCCTGCCACGGCATGTTGAGGTAAGTGATTATTATCTACTTATCTAGTATATTAAATGGTAAGAATAATATCGTGCTAATAATTTCAAGACCATACCATTTCAGATACGGTCTCTTAGAGCACCCAATGCATTGGTTCAGACACTTCTGCTCCGTGATGTTCAAAAGCTTGTCCAGACTGACAACTGTATACTTGCTGCGCTATCTAACTCTGTTTATGGTTTCTTGCCTGTTCCTATTGGTGCTCAGGTATTCTACTTCAGTTTATTAATTATGATGACTGCTGGTGGCATTATTTGGGCCCGTGCCATATTTGTCATTTTGTCCATCTCTAGCTAAATACAATAATGCTTTAACCATTAAGGATGTTAAGATCTGACAGCAGTTGAGCTTGTGTGGGATAATAGATTGATTAGGGTATACATGGATACAAGTATATATAGGCAACATGAAAGGGCCTCTAGCTTAGTGGTTAGAGCACCTGAGTAGCATCCAACAGGTCTGGATTCGACTCCCTGTGGGAGCAAATTAAACAGACTTGGAATAAAAAATTAAAAAATAGGTAGGGACTAGGGACTTCCCCTGCTGACTTCGGTCAAAAAAAGTATATATAGGCCTCTCTGAGAGAGGTTTATAGAATCATAATCGATTAGGGGATAACCTGCCTATCCGAACCAACTGGGCACGGCTGGAGGCTGGCACTGGTCCTGGCGTGATACACACCGGGGACCCTACACGCACATATCACATATCTAACTAGATCAGGTGCAATATGAGAGACCTTTGCATGTTTAACAGATGTAGCACATGGTGCTTTTTATCATGCTTTGTTCTGGTTTGACCTTTCCTCTCATTTCTTTTGAGAACGTTCATGTTGCAATTCTATTTGTAGAACAAGTTTGTCGTGCCACTAATAATAAGTATTTTAAGAACATTGTTTAGATCAATTAATGATTAAAGATGCATTATATAATCAAACCTGACATAGCGTTTTTTAGTTAAATATGATGTGAAAGATTGAACAAGCAATGTTAAGTGAGTGATGTTTGATAGAAGCTACTGAGTTTCATATTCCAGTTTTAATCAGTATGATGTTGAATCTATGGATGGTAAGTGTGCCCTTTAGACTTTTGACACCCAGACCTTATGTGCAAAGCTCAGCCATGCTCATCATTGATCCAGAAAGTGCACTGTTTCACCGATGAAGTTCTATAGATCCATAATTTGAGGAAACCTGTTTTTCCCTTGTTACTTGACAGATCTTGATTGCTTAGATACAAGAGAAATAAGTCCGTCTCCTATTATTAACTGCAAATTTCTGAATAATTTACAGCAAAAGTTGTAAGTAGAATCGATTTAATTATTCTAACTGTTTATATTATTCAAAAAAGGACCAATTGCATCATCTGTAAAACCATAGGAAGTATCTATGTTTATACCCCTTTTTCTGTTCATAGGCCGTCTCAAATTTTATTCAGTAGATTATGGTGTGTTGAGGGCTTGAGGCCTTATACATTTATAAGGAATGCCTGAAAATTTCATGTAACTCTTAAATTATCCGTCTCGGTTTTCTGTGGTTGTTTGCAGCGTTTGTTCTTACATTTATGCCTTTTACATATTTGCTCTACAGATAGTGCAATTGACCGCTTCTGGAGAATTTGAGGAGGCACTCGCGTTGTGTAAGCTACTTCCACCAGAGGATTCAAATTTACGAGCTGCAAAGGAAAGCTCAATACACATAAGGTATTTTCAGATTTTCCAGTTGAAAAGAAATGCTGCAATAATACTTATCTGGAATCTAATGTTTGAATTGTCCAGTAGAAAAAGAAAGGCCACAACAATTCTATATTTTTGTCGCTACATAATATGAGTTGTTTTGTACGCCTTTTCTCTTTAGTCAAGCTGCTCCAAGCACTTTCCATGAACACGCGATCGATATGTGGAACTCAATAAATGAATCCGTATTTTTTCCTTTACACTTCTAATAACCTTATTATCTCTCTGGACATTATGTGTCTCACTGACTGATTACTATAGAACAATATGTTTTTTTAGGGGTGCCCATGTTTTGTGTAATAAAAACTGTTCTGAAAGAGTTGACGTACTCATGTACACCTAGATAGTTACACAGAAGTTCATTTTAGTGTATACATATTAGAAGTTTGACTAATATAGATGTGCTTAGATTGAAAGTTCTTCTCGTCCTCAGAAGAAAAATATGGCCGAAGCTTTTGGTCAACATAAATTCTCAAATTTGTCACACATGGCAAAGAACCACCTGATAAGGTTTTCACCATAGCGATATATATTCTGTAGACTATTCCAAATCAAAGTAAACAAATTATGAATGATGGTTGAAAAATTAAAATGTGGTCTCTTTCAAAGGGGTTTTCTTGTTAATTTCAGCAACCCTTTCGCCACATTTTGATTGGTCCAGTATTGAGTCTAGAATTGAAGTATGTGAACAGAGCCTTCTACATTGATGCTTGAAGCCAATTTCACATTCTCTTGATATTATTCTTTGGTTCTATTAACATAAATAATGACACCTTATCCTTTTTATTTTGTGAATTAGATATGGACACTTTTTGTTTGATAGTGGGAGCTATGAGGAGGCAATGGAACAGTTTTCGGATTCACATGTGGACATTACTTATGTGTTATCGCTGTACCCATCTATTGTTCTGCCTCAAACACATATTATAGGTGAACATGACAAGCTGCTGGACATGCCCGAATTAGCAAGGGAATCATCTGATGTGACAGATGAGATGGAATCATACTCTTTACAGCTCCATGAATCAGATGATAAATCTCCATTGGAGGTAAAGAAAATGAGTCACAATGCTCTAGTTGCCCTTGTCAAGTATTTGCAGAAGAAAAGAAGTGGGATAATTGAGAGAGCAACGGCTGAAGTAACAGAGGAAGTGGTCTCTGGAGCTGTGCACCACAGCTTAATATTGTCTGAGCCATATAAACCAAAGAAGCCGAACAAGGTAGCCACTTGTCAAGTTCTTTTTTGGTCTTGCTGCGAGTCTTCTAACTAGCAGTAAATAGTGACGTGGAAAATTGCTTGCATCATAAACTAGGAGCTGATTTTTGTCTTTCTAAAGAAGTAAATTATAAAGTTTTATATCCCATTGCATGTTTATTTGAGATTGAAAGATTCTTGACATTAGAATTAGTCCGAATCCATATTGGCTTTAACACTATTTGTTTATTGCTCTTGGTACTATAAGCTTCCTTTTCTACCACCAGATCCATTTTAGGATCCCTGGGCAGAGTAAAGTATTTCTTTTCTTTTTTTAGAAAAAATAAAGGGGCTAGAAGTTCCATTCCTTGGGCACATGGCAGGTGTCTAGATTGACTTATCAAACTCTACGGGTGATTAGATGTCTTAGGTCAGTGTAAATTTAGAATGGAACCAGTTAAGCACATTTCTGTTTATCCATTAGCTAAATTGGGAGACTTATAAGTATCATGAGAACATGATAAACCGAGACAAACTGGGTCAATTCCAATTCAATTATCATGGGCACTTGCTTGGTTTGTAATAAATTGCATTCTGGTAGCAAGGACAATACAGCTGTAGATTTCTTGTCAGGAATCAGGATACTACATCCAAACTCTTCTGGGTTGTGTATGCTGGTGCCTTTTCAATTGTACAGATGATTGCAAATTTAATAAAAATATCTGTTAATTACCAATCAATGTGATCCGTAATAGTTGTACTTTATTGTTGTTTTCAGAAACGAGCTCAGACACATACTAGCTCCATTGCTAGAGAAATGGCAACTGTACTGGATACTTCTTTGCTTCAAGCCCTTCTTCTTACTGGGCAGTCATCAGGGGCAATAGAATTGCTGAAAGGACTCAATTATTGCGACCTGAAGATATGCGAAGAGTTTTTGAAGGAGAGGAGCGAATATATGGTGTTACTCGAACTCTATAAAAGCAATGAAATGCACCGCGAAGCTCTCCAACTGCTCAATCAGTTAGTTGAAGAATCAAAATCTGAGATGGAGAATACAGATTTTAACAAAAAATTTAACCCTCAAATGATCATCGAATATCTCAGGGTATCATTTGTTTTTCCTTTGCTATGATTTAATTGATATCGCTTGTCACATATATAAACCTATGAGAAATATACAGTTTCAGCCGAAATCTTATATGCCTTGTTACATGCTGTTCTATTAACAACTGTATCTACAAGCTAGATGGAGTCATGCATAAATATTTTGCTATTTTGGTATGTTATTACTCATCTGTTATTGCTGTGTTTGTCCATCACACTATACGTACTAAACAAGGAAGTTTGAGTCCCAAGAAAAAAAACAATGTGAAATGACCATCCGTGCCCCTATGGAATAAAACGATATGACTACTCTTCTTTCAAAGCACTTGATAGTGGGCAGGGAGTGTAAAAATTGTAATAAGGTTTTGATATCCTCAATGGAGAAACATATCCTACCAAGGCCATGGATAAACATAGCGAGTAGCATATTAGACGCAAATGCACTGATAAGATAATAATTCAAAGTGCAATCCATATTTACTAGTTGAACTCACATACTTTTGTGTGGTTATATTCTATTGCATGATGACTCTTAGATTAGTAGGCTGAGAAGTTTATGTGCTTGAAGTTTTGTTTCGTATGTGGTACGATCAGATATAATCGCTTATTTCTTATTGCTTATTTTAATATGCTATCATGTCTTTGTATGCTTTTGTTGTCCTCCAAGAATTGCTCGTTACAGCAAAACTCGTTGCACACTGATGTTTTTTATTTGTATTGTTTGATATGTTTTCTCAAGGTTATCATTTGGATCTTTGCCTTAATATGTTGGGATCATTATGCTTTATACCACGTATGCTTTTATATGGTTGATTTGAGATTGCATTTTCATTTGCAGCCCCTTTGCAGATCAGATCCAATGCTGGTTTTAGAATCTTCCTTGTACGTCCTTGAACGCAATCCATCTGAAACTATTGAGCTCTTTTTGTCTGAAAATGTTCCAGCAGATTTGGTAAATTCATATCTGAAGCAACATGCTCCAAATTTGCAGTCAACATACTTAGAATTAATGCTCTCAATGAGTGAAACTGGGATCAATCCTAACTTGCAAAATGAGCTGGTATGTACACTTTCAATCGTTATTGCATTACTGTATGGAAAATTTCATGCATGATCAATTCATTTCCCTCTGCTCAGATGATTTTTTCCCTTAATCTTTAAACATTTTTTCCCTTAATTTTCGAACATTCTAGTTCATGGACTTAATAATGTTCTGACATTCGAATCTTCTGATCTGAAGGTGCAACTGTACCTTTCTGAAGTTCTTGACTGGTATAAGCTTCTGAAGGAAGAGGAAAGCTGGACAGAGAAAACATATTCCCCAACACGGAAGAAGTTAATATCTACATTAGAGAGTAATTCAGGTTACAATACAGACTTACTCCTAAAGCGCCTTCCCCAGGATGCTCTTTTCGAGGAGCGTGCCATATTGTATGGGAAAATGAATCAGCACCTCCGTGCACTCTCTCTGTATGTTCACAAGGTACCATTGCTTTTTGTGCACCCTGATCCATTGACATTATTGAGTTCTGGTTAAATATTAGATTTTAGGTTACCCAGAATATCTTGTGTACCACTGCAGCTCCAAATGCCAGAGCGAGCAGTTGCATATTGTGACCGTGTTTACGAGGAAGGAGCGCAACAACCATCCAAGTCAAATATCTATTTTAATCTTCTACAAATTTATCTGAATCCAAGAAAAGCTGAAAAGGAATTTGAACAGAAAATTATTCCAGTAACATCACAATACCCTGGAATCCAAAAGTCTAGTTCTACTACTAAGTTCAGAGGGGGTCGCACAGGTAAAAAGGTCGTTGAGATTGAAGGGGCTGATGACATACGCTTTAGCCCCAGTGGGACAGATAGTGGCCGAAGTGATGGTGATGGAGATGATGCAAGTGAGGGAGGCCCTATAATGTTGAATGAAGCACTGGAACTGTTAAGCCAACGGTGGGACAGAATAAATGGTGCTCAGGCTCTTAGGCTGTTACCAAGAGACACTAAACTCCAGGTAAAATTTTTTGTATAGTACTATAGTGTGAAAGATATCTTTTGATCATGCTTAGAATAAATGTGGAAGTTCATAATTAACTATTTGCCATCGAATAATTTTTTTACTTCATGCCACCTGAATTTTGAATTGTTTCACTCCATCCTGGTGTGAAAACATTTGGAATCCTGGTGTTACGGTTGAACCGTGTATGTGTTAATGCCGCTGACTATGCATCATAAGGTAATGCACTTATGTGAACTGAGAGATAGTAGCGAGGATATTAGACCTACCCAAAATATGTCAGCATATTGTGCAGGCAGGGTTAAACTAGGATTTCTTGTACTTTCTGTGTGTAGGAATGGACAAGCAATTACATGCATCTGTTTTGAAGTTTAATAAGGAAGATGTCTTGATATGGTATTCTTCTAATTTTTGCATATACAGCATAACTCTGTCGGTTGATTTTTCTCTGGTATCATCCTGGCTCTTGAAAGAGGGCATATTTATGCCTTTTTAGAAAAGAACACAATTATGCAGTTTCTGATGCTTTTCCAGTGTTGATTGCTTCAGCTGTTAAATTTCACATCTTTCAGAGTGTACCTTGCCAAGGCTTCTCAAGGTTCTAATTATCTGATTTGAACACTTGCAGGATCTCGTATCATTTCTTGAGCCACTATTGCGGAACTCTAGTGAACATCTACGCAATTATTTGGTTATCAAAAACTTGATTTCCCGTGCAAATTTGCAGGTTAGCTTGACATTTTGTTGTACCATTTTTCACCCCTGTTAAGGTGGTCTAGCTATATGCCTATGTGCTATAAAAGATGCTGGCCTTTGAGATTCTTCTAGAGCAATGCTGCTTATTTTTGGAGTTAACTTAGATTGCTGTGCGGATTTGCCCCTTTATGTAAACCTCTGTCAAGGCCTCAAGGGGCTGGTTGGTGGGGGGGGGGGGGGGGG
>NC_028458.1:7217981-7229800 GCF_000263155.2 Setaria italica
TTATACCAACTTGATTTGACCCCTAACATGACTAAGGATGGAATCCTTATAGATTGGATCCATCTTACAACTCAATCTCTAATTCTATCTTAACTTTTCCTATACCAAACCGAACTCCAAATATTCCTAAACGATGATTCCTAAGATGCTACGCCGCTGGGCCAGGGCGTGGATGATGAAAGGAAGGGGTGCAGCCACCTCTAGGGTGCACACCCCTGTTTGGTCGGTGCGGCCAGGGCAGCCGTGGCCCAGGTGTGCCCTGCTGCTGCTGCTGGATCGGCTGGCCTGAGCCTTCCAGAATTTAGTAACATAATGATAACATTAGTCATTTTGTGCACATGTAAACAGAAAATGCTAATTTACATGTACCCATCATGTGTTCTATCTATCTCATCATGTATACCATCTGTCTCATCATATATACCATAGCAGAGTATTACATCTACATGCTTATTTATGACAACAGTTCTTTAGTAACTGTTATCATTTATCAATTAGATTTGTTGTGTGGCACAATTAATCTTCTTTTCTCATTATATTCCTGATGTGTCAGGTAAAGGAGGATCTGTACAAACGGCGTCAAGCTGTTGTCAAGATTGATGGAAATAGCATGTGTTCTCTTTGCCATAAGCGCATTGCAAATAGTGCTTTTGCAATTTATCCAAATGGACAGACATTGGTGCATTTTGTCTGCTTTAGAGAATCACAGCAAATTAAGGCTGTTAGAGGAGCAAACTCAGTGAAACGTCGCTAATATGGCCATGATGCAGGTATACAATTGAACTGCTCATTGACATATCACTACTTAATTGTGTACTAGTATGATGGATTGATGGATGGCTAACCACCTGACTCGCTGATTATTTTGCCATGAGTTGAACACAATAGCTGTTTGCCCTTACGGTTGTAAGGTCTGGATCATCATAAGTTTCCTCGTATACCAACCAGCATCCTGTTGTATTGCCATGAAAGTTTTGTCACTGTGATGGGTTTGAATATGGTATTATCTCATTGCCTGACTATTCACTATCTTATCACTGAGAATGGTAAAGTTACATCCATAATCCTATTCTGGGTTGGTTGCACTAAGGCCTTGTCTATAATCTCGTGCTGTGAGCTTTCCAGTTGACAATGCTATCGTTGTTATTAATTTCTGCAGTTTAACACTGCAATCTGACACAAATGAGCTTCACTGGTTTGGCGATATATACAAATGGTTCATTTTCTTTGCGCGAATTGTAATGCAGCATTAAGTTTCTCCTGTAACAATTATTCCTAAACTAGCTAGGATAATTGCAATCCATCCATTCATAACGTTTTGTCTATCTATTGCAAACCTTTACAGTTCAAATATTCACACTAAATCGATACAGGTCAGAGCGTCAATCATCAGGAATTCATGTTACGCACCTGGGCAAGAGCAACCTAACAAGCTTTGCAGAATTTGATTATGCTTGGAGAAAGCTGTTCTGAATGTGGCTGCCTACTCTCCAGCTATGCCAATATGCTTTGCTTAAGATACAGTGATAACATAACATGATGCCTTTGGTCAAATCTGCTGTCCTCTCTGCCAAATCAGATTTCGTTGATTCCCCCTTAGGGAATTCCTAATTCCCAATGCCCTTTGTTGTTCTCCGCTGGATTTTAGTGGACCGCTTCAGAAGTTTTTACTGGAGTGCTCTTCACTCTCTTCAGAGCCTGACTGCCTGAGTGTATGTATCGTGCGTGTGCCCGCTCGCTCTCCTATGTTTTCAGCTGAGAGAGCTTTTCTTTTTGGTTTCTATTTGTGTAATGTACATGAGTACATGATACTGTAAAGTTTCAGTCAGCAGATGGCCGGGATTATAGAGTGTTTCAACGTGTGTTCGAATGTTATGTAAATAGAGTCCGGCATCTTATCTTTTTGTTTGTACACTCACTCTCTTTTTTTGAAGGGTATACTTTCTTTTTTCAATGCTTGCAATATGTGTGCTATAGAACATTCCACATTCGCAAAAGAAACTAATGAGTTGTCAATGTATATAATTGGTGTACACTGTTGCTGATTAATTCCTGCATTTTCACATGAGCTTGCTCCAAGATTTTTCCTAGATGACATCAAAAGTCATAATTAGAACACTTGGACAACGATAAACTGACCTTAAAAAAGTTAACCTAAGGCACTTGGACGAACAAACCAAAACAAGCAAAGCCGCCTTAGCTCATAGCACAGATTCACACTTTCACAGTGGCGTTATCATCCTTCCCCATCCTCCTGGTCAAGAGTCACTTCCTCTTCAGATGGATGTCGCCACGAGTTCTTGAGCGGCTTCTCCAGCAACGCCGAGAGGTACATCTCCTTCCTCTCCGCCCCCCTATCGAGCTTCCTTCTCGTCACCCACCTCAGCTTGCCGAACCCGACGCTCTCCACCACCTCCACGTACGCCGCCATCTCCGCCTCCCCGCAGAAGAAGTGGTCGAGCCAGAAGAGCCCGCCGGGCCGGAGCACCCGGTACACGTCGAAGAGCGCGAACTGCAGCGCGGCGGGCGGCATCCAGCCGCTGAGCACGTGCATGGAGTGCACCACGTCCAGCGTGTTGTCGAAGAAGGGCAGCCGCGCCGCGACGCTCACGTAGAGCGGCACGACCCCGCGCGCCGCCGCGACGGCGCTGAAGGGCCCGTTGAGGTTGACGGTGGTGGCCACCACGGTGACGCCGCGCTCCCGCATGCGCACCGCGAAGGTGCCGGACCCGCCGCCGATGTCGAGCCCGATCCGGACGGACCCCGGCGGGGACGCCGACGCGAGCACCTCGTCGATGGAGAACTCGAGCGGGATACTCTTCTTCTTCTTGCCGTCGCCGCCGGTGGTGGCGTTGAGCCAGCGGTGGTGCTCCCGGCCGGCGAGGTCGAAGCAGTCCTTGCAGTCGTCGAAGTGCGGGGAGCGCGCGCGGTCGATAAGGCAGCGGAAGGACTTGCACTTGTAGGCGGACCAGTGGACGGAGCGGTCGGGCGGGGTGGACCAGAGCGCGTCGGGGTACGGCAGCGGTGGCGCCGGGTCGGGCGGCGCGGCGGGGCGGCAGCGCCGGCGCGGCAGGGGCTCGCAGCCGCGGAGGAGGAGCCGCTGCGCCGGGAGCTCGTCGTCGGGGCAGGAGCCATTGACTCGATACGACATGAAGGCCGCCAGCAGGTCCGGGAAGGCCAGGCACGGGTGGCCCGCCGGCGGCCGCAGCTCGGCTGTGCCCCAGTTGGGGTTGCGCCCGTACGGCAGCGCGTGCGGCCCCGCGAACGCGTGGAACTCCGGAGGGAGCTCCACATGCTCCGGTATAGGGACGGTCCTTGGACCCGTCGCCGGCGCGGCGGTGACGGGCGACGGAGGCGGCGCGCAGGAAGAGGAGGCGAAGAGAAACGTGGCCAGGTTGGAGCCGAGGAGGAGGACGGCGTAGAGGAGCGCGCGGCGGAGAGGGACGCCCGGGGCGGGGTCCGCGTACGCGGCCATCCTTGTGACGGAGACGGACATGGAAGCCGATCGAGCGTGCGTGTTCTCCATGAGCGCGCTTGGTCGGAGCCGGAGGAGCAAAAGGATCGGATACCGCGCGAATGCCGACCCGAACCGGTGGAAGGAGCGGGTGACGAGTAGGACGGTGTGTTTTCGACGCGATCTCCCGGATTCTCCTCTGTTTTGCTCGCGATCCGCGCTCGGTTTGCTGGAGAGCGAAGCAACGGGAGCCGGGAGGAGGGGTGGGCCGCGTCGGCGACGACCTCGTGTCGCGTGGCGGCCCCGGTTTGCGGCGGGTTACGCCGAGGATCGCCGTTTCTCCCGAGGCGGTCACGGACTCACGGTGTTTAAGTATAGGTGTAGCGTAGCCCATTCCGTGGCGGGTGATCACACGAGAGACGAGACTGATCAGTGCAACGGTGCATGGTGAGACGACAGGGATTGAAGGCGAGCTTGCCTCACTTGTGGCGTGTGGCAACGTAGTAGAACTGTAGCAGTAGAGGTCTAGCTGGCTCGGTCAATCGCTCAAAGTACACGTATATACGTTCACACGCTAATGGTATGCACATCTCACACAATTCTATTATAGTAGGCTGTACCTGATTTCGAGGTCAAAACAACGTAGAACAAGGTAGTAGTTGCCTAGAATTTGGCCTCATTCTCAGCCATGCATAAAACAGTAGAATTTCTGCAGAAATCGTGTGAAATACAGCAATAAGATTTGCAGTTGCCAGTTGCTCTACAGGTTCAGAGAATCAAAGCACGCAGCGGACACTGCACGCTACACGGTCATCGTCTTCCAATCCAAGCCGCCATCGAAGGCACTAGCAACCTACTCTACTCCATTGATTTGCCAAAGCGAAGGGGGCCTGGAGAAAGAAACGCCACTCCCAACTCCCTCCACATCTCCTCCCTCCCCTCCACCCACATGGCGATCGAGGCGCAGGCGTCTCCATCGCCCTCGCCGCACGGCTCACGGCGCCTTCGCCGCGGCGGCGGAGGATTGCGAGGCCAGGGGCTTTCCCGGGGTACGTATAAACGAAGATGGTGGAAATCCACGGCGGCAGCCGCCGGCCTTCATCTCTCTCTTCTAGGCTTTTGACTCCTCCCTTCTCCTCGTTCGAGTGCGGCGCGGGCGAGGATTTTGCGCACGGAGAAACGATGCTCCTGCCGGCGCCGCGACAAGTAGAGGCAGCCCAAGCAACGCGGCGGGTTCGGGGAGCTCGGAGCCGGGCCATGGCGACGGGGATGGCGATGTAATATTTTCCATAAACCCCCCTAAATTGGATCGCGACTATTGATCGCGATCCAACTATTTATATAAACCCCCCTTTCCCGGCAGGCTCCGGCTCCGGCAGCCTCGTCTGGTCATCAGCAACGAGCTTACGCTCCTCCTCTGTATCTCCGCTTGTCCCCTCCTCGCCTGCAGGCTCCCCCTGCCGCGTCCGTTTCTCCTCGGTCCGCTCCTCCGCCACTGCCAAGCCCAGCCAACATCCTCGTCCTCGCAGCGCCAGTCTCCACGCCAGCCGCCATCCAACGCCGTCCACGAAGCTGCTGCAAATGTCCGGAGTCTGGACGGATCTCCTGCGAGCATTTCTCGTTGCTGCAATGCAATGGTGCTCCATCTGTCGCAGAAGTGAGCGAGGGCCTGGAGTCGCTGGTCTGCTGGACACTCGCCGCACCGTCCGGCATCGTCATCACCAGGCCGCCGGCTGTTGTTAATCTTTCTGTAGCTGCTTCATTCAAGCACAAAAAATGTTCCTGTCATTTGCCGGAGCCGGAGCGGCAAGCCCCGCGGGGGCGGCGGTGGATGATTGCGGGGCCATAGGCTTTGCCGGAGTACGGCGACGAAGGCGCCGGCAGCTGGGGATCGGAAGTCGGAACGACTGGTCGTCCCCTCCCTTTCCGTTCATCTCGTTCGAATGCGAGAAGTAGAGGCGTCCTGGGCACGAGGCGTTGGCCGCGTCGAGGAAGTCTTCCTCCCATAATGCTCGCAGCCAACAGGATGATTTTAGGGGGTGAGAAACTCTGATATATGAAAGCGTCAAGATTCGGCTCTCATTGAGAAAAGAATCACAAACACACGCACCAGCGCAGAAACAGACGCGCTGTGTTAATCTCATCGAGCTGTTGTTGAGCAATAGTACTGTCTGTTTCTTTTTCCCAAAAGGAAATGTACAAACATCTTACATGACAAGATCAGGACATCTTTGCTAAGTGACAGCAAATAATTTAGGATGAAACTAGGCTATGCACAAACAGAGGTTAGAGAGAAAATGTAAACACCGCAAAATTGGACTACAAGTAGTTCCTTGAATAGACAAATCTGTTGGAAGATGGTACTGTGATATTCATCTGTGCTGTACTATACTATCAAGACTTTCTGTCATATAACTCACAGCAGCTGGAGTGCTTGCTATACTTCACGCACCACAGGAAATGATCTTCTCAGAGCTATAACCGTAGCACCAGAATTGTGGTGCCATTTTTTCAGTCCACATGTTGCTTTCTTTTGAGCCGTAGATTTACATACCAATTTGCAAGGCAGCGCAGTATCAACCCCACGAGTATCTTGAATATCGCGAGCATAAAATAGGTCAGAACTGACCAAAGTAAAATCCAGAATACTCTCCAGATAAACGGGCCAGCGGGAAGGAGGGTAGCATATACTGGAGTCAATACACGGATTACCTAAAGAAACAATACATTTTTTTGTGTAAGTAGTCTGTAAAATGTAACATGGCACTACAAGAGCATGGATATTTGGGTAAGCACTTACCACACAAGCTGGGGCAAGGGGAATGAATGTTAAGTCCTTCTGACGGTCATCAGGTTTGTCATTCAAAATCTATAGTGAAAATTTTCAGCACAACGACATTAATAGTGGTCTAGTGACTAATAACCAAATGTGTTGAAATTCTAGGCAACTGAAGTTCAATGCCACAAATGTTTGGTATGCTCAACTGTGCCCAGGACCTGGGGAGAACCAAAAGACAGAAGGAACTGGAACATTCTGAAAACTAATGTTCAATGCATGCCAATCATCAGTCCAAATGGCAAGTGGACTTTTTAAGTAAATGCACCTTAATATATATAACGTTTTGCAAACACTGCTGTTAGGAGATTGCAATAACGCGGAGTATCATAAGAGAATCACTGACAAAGAATTACAAAAAATCCAGGAGGCAATGCCGCAACAGTACAGCAGTAATAAAGTCACCAAATAAACTTGAATATTTTGTAATTGTGTGCGTATATATGTTTTTTTAACTTCTTAATAATTAAAACACCTAGTTCTGTTAGATGATCGAATACCTAATTGTTGCTTAGCATCTATTTTAAGTATCAAATGGCACAAACCCTTAAGCCTGAAATACAAGATAGAGTCGAGATAGCATACAACATGAAGTTAAATACTAGCATCAGCACCTCACCTGCTTGCAAAGATCTTCCAAAAACTCCGAATAAGCAACTGGCTTTATCTCATTAAATTTTGCAAGGAAAGAATGCTTGATAGCATCGATAAGCACTTCACATAAAAATACCAAAGACGCATTCTGCAGTGACAATAAATAAAATGCTTGAAAGAATGTTCGCTTTTGAAAAAAAAAACTAGGATTAGAGGTGACAATGGTGGAAGAATAATGAACGTACAATAAGAAAACTGTCAAACCATGGACCCTCTGCTTCCAAGATATTTTGAGCAAGTACGAATAGCAGAAAGGCTGTGATGTGAAATCTTTCGATGATGTCTGCAATTTACAATGTTACAAGAAAATAAGCAGCATCTTCGTGTGAATTTATTATCAAGAATAAAATCATTAAAGATTGGAAAAGATGAAAATGAAGTTTTCTAAATTTAGAGCAGCATAATAACTGAGTGTAGAGAAAATATTTTAATTATTGTTATCAAACTACTGATTGAAGCTAAGTCCTTGTCAAGAAAAAAGAAGAAGACGCTAAGTCTTATATTCTTTCTAGCATAAGTTGTTTTGAACTTTGCGTTGGTAGATGTAAGTTGTTTGTAGATGGTTCAGTTATGTGAAGCCTATGTAGAAACTTATTTAGAAGTCCAATTCAGCATTGTTTGACATCTAAGTGTGTAGTCAAAGAACTGAAGCCTAACCAGTATAAAAGTCAAAAGGACATTGTTTGGAATAATAGAGCAGATAGAATCATAAGCACACTCACCATAGTATACCAAATTATGAAGGTTCTCTTTGCTAACACGCTTAAATACATTGCTTTTGATCTCAGCAAAATTGTTTGATACCAGAAGAGCCAATAATGCATTGTTGTGGGCAATAATACATGTTGACAGGGTGATCGCCTGAGCTAACAGGACAAATGAATGGACAAGTATAACTTATTAAGGAATTCAAAATGAGATGTTCCATAACATCAAATTGCAGTAGTAGCGATAATAGAAGTAAATCTACAATGTCACTATAGCAGATTTATATCAAGTAAACTCATATAAATGTAATTATTCAACTGAAAGTAAAGGGAGATTAGATACTGACAAATTAGAATTCAACAAACTTAACCTATGGTTAGTATCAAGAAAATTAACTGATGCAATTTGCAGAGAAGGATATCAAATGCAACAACGGCTATTGCCTCATCCAAAAGGAACCGCAGCAATTCAAATGTCACATTATCTGTCGAGCAAGCTGATAACCCCTCAGCTGAGTTGAAAAGAACTTGCAATACATCCTCACCGAATGATTGACAGAGTTTGTCAAAGATCTAAAACAAAAACACAGGTCAACTACACAAACTATTAATGACACATGTATATTTCAGAATAAAAGTTCACTCACCTCTAGTACGTTGTATACCACATAAAGCTTGATCGTGCCCTGACCACGAATGACATGGTAAATTAAGCTAATATCTGACACAAACAAGAATCAATTGTGGGTGGATTATCAAATATTCGTAGACTATCCATTTGTTCAAGCAAAAAAAACGAAAAAGAAACCAACCTATCATTTGCAAAGAAGCAACTCCTAGGGCTAGAACCACAAAACACCCATAATCTGATAAATCAGCAGCATTTGGTTGCAGAAACTTCCTGTCACAAATACACTGGATAAATAATTACATGATCCAATATGCCGACCAAAGAGAGTAAACAGGAAAGAGTGGCTTGTATAAAAGTCTTAAAGAAAAACTGGTAAACGACACTTTGGGCTACAAATGCGTAGAGCATCAGAACAGGAAATGAAGAAAAGTAGTAAATAATTTGAGTGGTTTATCGACTGGTGAAGTTGGCTATAATAAATGCTCAGAAATCCGTATCTACGGCAATCCACCCAGTAAGCTAGCATTGGCAATAGATGATACCAAGCACAAACTAGCCACTTGACTGGAAAATAGGAAAATAAATATATTTTCACTTGTCCTGCCAAAGTATTTCTTTGAAACAGGTCATAGTTTATGTAATTACAGCATGCATATCCCTCTCGAATTAAATCATGCCCTTTACAAGGCTCTCAATTTCTTTCAGATAGAGACTGCTGCATTTCAAACTGAGATTATGTCAACAGGAAAATACATGTAACTTCTCTAAAAAAATTAATATACTAGAAAATAAATCATTCTTGTAGATCGAAAATATAGTAAGGCTCCCTTTGTGTTGAGTTAAACATCTAATAGAAACTAGTTTCTCAAAAAAACTATGGGTGAGGTTGTGGGTTTAAACTTTTGATAGCTAGCGCAGAAACGTCCCAACCAGACCCAGAATTGATACCCTAAGATCAGTTCAACAAGTAATGTTTAGGTGCAATTATTTACAACAAAAATTTTAGCTAAAATTCTTAATAGTAATTTTATGTGAAAATTGTATAAGACGACATCAAGCATAATCGGTTCAGCATCTACAATCATTTAA
Source organism: Setaria italica (assembly GCF_000263155.2). NCBI lineage: Eukaryota > Viridiplantae > Streptophyta > Magnoliopsida > Poales > Poaceae > Setaria > Setaria italica. Next base: position 7,227,353 of record NC_028458.1, read on the forward strand.
CATCACAGAATGTTATCCTGATGTCAATATCTTGCTAACATTGGTTTAGTACAAATATGTTTCAGGCAATAAACAATCAGAATACTAGAATGTATTTCATCTAGTTTACAGTAGAACTGCAAACCCACCTGGTCTTCAGCAGCCGCCAGATAGTAACCACAATTCGTGCAGGCATAATTGTGAGCAATGACAAAAATGAATCCAAGCAGACGAAGAATCCTGCGACAATTAGCTGCAGCATTTTATCATAATCAAACATCTCTCTGATCACACAAACAAATGCGTAATAATTCCTGAAACATGTGAAGTGCACCCAACCAAATATGATGTTCATAGCAGCAGAGACATCATGCGTACATATGACCTAGCCATCCATCTAGACATAGATGATATAGCTCTGTCTACCCAACAACTGAATATGTGAGGATACATGACAATTCTGGTAAGTGTAATCTTTACATAAGTTGGGGGGGGGGGGGGGGGCATGGATATCTAGATTTGATGCCAGCTAGTTTTTGTGCATCTTTAGTCAAATATATATTTACGTGTAGAATTAAATAACCTGGTTACTGACTTAAATTATCATTCAACATCATGATTCGCAGGAATATAACATCCCATAGTAAAGAGTATAGTATTTATTTATTACCCAAAATCTTGTACTTCTGTCTATGCCATGAGATTACTCAATACCTGATTATCAAAATTCATTAGTTAATATGTACCTTTGTTAACTTTGGCAGCTTGACACTAACTATATGTTTGCAATAATACATACCGAACTTCCTTGAGAACTAAATGTTGCATAATCGTTTCAAATCTAATTATCCTTGAGAACATCTTGCGCTCGATTGATCACATGTAATTACCATTTGTCCATGTGTGGCACATTATAAAATTAATAGCTAAATTCAATCAAACCGTTTCATTGTTGGTTCATTCAACTACTACCCAGAATCAATATCCGCCTTTTCCTATCAATACCCTAACCAGCACAGGAATTCATTCATAATCATTAAGACAAAAATATGTGGTGAGTTGTTGGTTTCAGAAATATGCCAAATTGCCAATAACTCTTGCATATCGAATCATTTTCCAGCAATGAGTAGCAAAGCAAATAAATCAACTAGAACAGCATAAATAATCCAAAATTCAAATATCACCATTAGAAGTGCAGATGCATACCCGCTCGCATCTCCATGGTACATGAAACATAGTGTTGTACACCCGCTGTCGTTTTTTCTCATTACCCACTGCAATTGTGCTTCTAAGTGCATTGCCACCATATAGTTCGCCAAGGAAATATCTGAATGGTGAATTATCAAGGTGCTCGACTTCTGCAATAGCAGAATGGTTAAAAGGAGGTGAGATTATGCACATCTAGGGCTTGTTAATTCAACACGAAATAGCCCACTCTAACTAAATGTAGAATAGAATCTACTGCTGCAATGAAAATTGTTCGACTAAATTCATTACTCTGTTTTATGGTCAGATCATCCAAATTTAGCCGGATATACAAAACACATCAAGAATGACCCCGAGCAAAGCAAAACAAAAGAATTGGTATTCCAGCCTGTGCTAGCTTTACAGCCCAATGCTCCAACTCTACAACGCAATAAAATTCATAAACAGTGCATTCTACTTTGTTCATATGACAGAAAATGGAGAAAAATCATCTCAAGAATTTCCATGCAATGTGTTCTATAAAATCAGGACTGGTGAAAGGACTTAGCATTATCACAATAAAAAGCAAGCGGTTTTGCGTAAGTGAGCAGCAAGATCTGTACCTCCGAGAATGTTGCCATTCTCCTTCATGTACTTCTCCCAATCCAGCGACTCCTCCTTCTCCAGCTTCTTCTTCACGCCCCCATTTGCCTCAGGTCGCCACGCCGCGGCCGCCGCGGCCGCCACATCCGCCACCGCCGCAGCAGCCGAAGTGCTCTCCCGCGTGCTGCTGCCGCAGCTGCTGGCCCCATCCTCCGCGGACGCGGACAACACCCTCCCGGCCCCGGAGACGCTCCTCTGCCTCAGCTCCACCCCGACATACGTCACACAGCTCGCCGCGGACCTCTCGGGCTCCGAGCTCTCGCACACAGTCTCCGCCGTCGATCTCAGATCCGTGACCCTGAACGCCGCGACCGCGTCGCCGACGCCCTCCCCTCGCGGCTCCTCCCCCTCCGAGGCCGCCTCCTCGATCGGGGGGCTCCGGAACCCGCGCTTGCGCTTGGACCGCCGCCTGCGGCGGCGCTGGCCGTCGGACGTGGTGTCGGGCAGGGAGCGCGGGGAGGTGTCGTCCGCATCGTCGGCGGTGAGGTCGCCCGCGAGGAGCTCGAAGGAGAGCTGGCGGCCGCCGGATCGGACCGACATGGGAAGCTGCCGCGGCGGCGGCGGTGGCGTGGGCCGCGCACGACGAGCTACGAATAGCCGCCCTCCTGGCCAGGCTCGTAA
>NC_028458.1:7229900-7248906 GCF_000263155.2 Setaria italica
GTGCACACACAGACACACGACTCGTTACTGCATCAGATCAAACACAGATCGCGAGAGTGTATGGTACATGGTCTGGCCAAGACAGCGCTAGAGAATGCGACGCCAGCCAGGGCGGCCGGAAACACTATGCAAGCGTGATGCACAGACATAATTCCATTTTGCTTGGTAAAAAAAGACGAGGACAGATCGTATAAGAGCACTCTGATCTGGTGCACCATGTTCCTTGTATAACTCTAAAAGTCGCCCAACACAAATAGTGATTCCTGTTGGTAAACACAGTTCTAATTCCTTCAATGGAAAAGGTGAAACAAGTCAGAGATGCTAAGCAAACGGTGAAATTTTAAATTGCACAGGACTAAAATAGCTTGGGTAACGGGATTTGTTCAAGGTTGGCAGTTTTGGAATTTACTTTTAGTTCTAGTGGAAATGGTATTTGCACCAATTTGACAATGTCGTTGATATTACTCTAAAGGAAAGAATGTTTAGACAAGAAGATATTTGTTTCATCCTCCTCTTTGAGAAAATGGGAGTAACGGGCGCAGAGGAGAATACTTCTTTTTCCGGTCGCGTTTATTATGAGGGCGTCTCCACTGTACAGGAGCGATCCGTTTCTACAGAGGAGCTCCTCAATTTTATCAAAAATGCCACAATGTATAGGAGCAGCTCTCGAAGCGTTTAGTTTTGTCACGTCGAATGTCGAATGTTTAGATTCTAATAGGAAGTATTAAGTATATATTAATTATAAAATTAATTGTATAAATGAAGGCTAATTCACAAGACGAATCTATTAAACTTAATTAATTCATGATTAATACATATTTTTTTAGCAACACATGGTCAAATCATGGACTAAGAGCAACTCCAAAAGTATCCTAAAAAATTCTTCTTCAAAACTATATATTAGGGGTTTTTCCAAAATAAATTTCCCCCAAAAACATATTAGTCCACAACAGATCGCTAATAAATAGCCCCCAATATTTCAAACACAGACCACGTCATCGTATTGGGCCCATCGGGAGGGACGCGCGGGCGTACGGGAATCAGGATGGGGGGAGGAACGCTAACGCTAAAATATACGCGGTGGCAGGCTGTTTTTTAGCGTCGCTAAAAAATTGGGGAAGGTTTAGGTGGATTGTTGGAGTTCATTTTTTCTCTCTTTTTTCCTAAAAAAGGATTGGGGGTAAGATTAGCAGCCTCTTAGAGTTGCTCTAATTAGGTTTAATAGATTTGTCTCGCGAATTAACCTTGATTTATGCAATTGGTTTTATAATTAACTTATATTTAATACTCCTAATTAGTATCTACACATTTAATATGACAGGGACTAAACTTTAATTCCTGTTACCACTTTAATTTGATAGGGACTTTATGCAATTGGTTTCTGGATTTCTTTGGCATTTTCTGTGACCGCGAGATGGTGACGAGTGATGACACGAGGATGAAAGTCGGATCCTGGGAAAGTGAATGTTCTTTCCTGATTCTGGGGTCCTTTCCAGAACTTAAATCTCGGCACTGTCATGTTGTTTTCTAAGAAATATCATTTGCTAAGAAAAAAAATATGTCAACCAATACACTGTCTATGGTAATCATACGTGCAGTTTATGAATGAAAATGAAACGAAATTTTCTGCAAATTACAACTCCAGTACGCAAGAACCAAACAAACCTTCTAGCGACACGCTGACACTGAATGAATGGATATACCTGAACGCATATACGTGGATCGAGAGAGATGGACGATTGAACTTGGTAGTGGCAATTTACAAAACATCAGAGGGTGGCAGACGGTTGGCATTTGGAGTTGCTACGGGGTCAGCGCCTGTGGCGGGCAGCACGAGCTGCCCCCTTTGCTGCGGTCCTGGGTGCAGCAAGACGGCACGGATCGTGAGGCATCGTCCAGCTCCAGCGCCGAGATCCTGGCCGCGCCCGCCTCTGCTCCGCCGCCGTGCCCGCGCGGCCCCGTCCTCGCACCGCGCGCGGCCGTGACCACCAAGGCCGCGAGCGCCATGGCCAGCAGCAACCTGCAGGCGCACGTCGTCGATCTCGCGCGCACACCCATGCTCGATCGGCAGGCACCGATCGACTTGTCGTCGTTGGAGACGTCACGATCTCTTGGTTGGGTTCCTTCTTCCTTCCTTGGCTTCTTGATGAGCAAGGGCGAAGGATATGCGTATATATAGAACCGAGCCAGTGAGAGGAAAGCACGTGCACGCATGGCGGCAGGAAATACGGTGCCATTTTCCGAGGATCATCGGCGAAGTTCGCCTGAGGTTTTCGCGGGTTGTAGACTTGTAGCTAGTGATCCAACGCCGTTCCGCGCTTGCATTGCACTTGCACGGCGCGGTTCCTCGCCCGCACCGCGGAAACATACGCGCCCGGCGCCGCGCTGGTACTTGCCGGGAGTTTTCAAGGATGAAAAAGCGAACGGCGGTAGTATACTCCGTCCCTACTTAAAAAAGATTTTCCACAAGCTTACAAAATAAAGCTGCCGATCCGTTCGTGGAAAATCATTTGCCTTCTCGCTAAACTTTTTTAACCCATGTCACATCGAATGTTTGATACTAATTAGGAGTATTAAACATAGACTAATTACAAAACTAATTTCACAACCCCTAAACTAAATCGCGAGACGAATCCATTAAGCATAATTAGTCCATGATTTGATAATATGGTGCTACAGTAAACATTCGCTAATAGTGGATTAATTAGGCTTAATAGATTCGTCTCGTGATTTAGCCTAGGAGTTCTGCAATTAGTTTTGTAATTAGCTCATGTTTAGTCCTTCTAATTAGCATCCGAATATTCGATGTTACACGGATTAAACTTTAGCTATCGTCACTCCCCTGCGGCACATAATACTAAATTAAGATGAGAAAAATGAGATTCTCGGTCGACATGAGCATTTTTTTGTTATATATGTTTTGAGACCGGTACCTGTACATAATACTCCGGTATGACTTCTGTTTCATTCTTTTCTTTCTCCTCCCCCTCTTTTCTTTTCTGGCACTTGTTTGCGTGGGATGATGACATCGGGCAATTTGGAGAACTGAAAATTTTGGTAATGCCATGTCGTCATGCCATTTCAGCCCGTTCATTAATTTGTGATCATCGTAGAATTCCACACGACATATAGTTCAGATTTCTAAGGTGACCATGAATGCGATGCCCAAGTACAAAGACAATTGTGTTGGAACCGGAGGCGTGCTATGTTTCCCGCACAAACTAATAGTGCTACGTGACACCAATGAACCAACGAACTGACCATATTTCTACGAGGGAAACTTGGTTTTGTAGCACCCAAAGATCGTCTCTTCCGTAAAATACCATTGAAAGATTCCGAGTCCGTAAAATAGTATTTCAAAGATTGATCTGTTAGCTTATTTACCATTCCGTCGAGTTACCCTTTGGTGCCATTAAAGAAGGACAGAAATACCCCTTGTGGATGGCGGCGGCGTGCAGGTCGGGTGGCGTGACCTCCTCCGTGCACGTGCCCCTCCTCCCTGAGCTGCGAGCTGCAACGAGCTCAAGGCCGGCATAGCGAGTTGCGGGCAAGAAGCACAGGTGCGGTCAAGACCAATTAGGTCGAGGCAAGGCCGGCGAGGTTGATTTAGGTGAGCCTGAGGTTGGCATCGATTTGCTCTGGTGGCTGGTGGTGTTGATTTGCTTTGGTCTATTGGAGAAGAAGCAGATAGAAGAGGCGTGTTGCAACAGGATGAGCTACTACTGGTTTGCCGGCTCTGCTTAAAGTGGAAGATGCTCGTGAATGTGCTTGGATTGAGCTTCCGATTGACCAGAGGGAGAGATTGGGAGACGGGGAGAGAGCCAGAGAGGTGTTTGCTGCTTGCTTCAGGAAACGAAGAGGACCGGATAGGGACAGCTGCTGCTGGTGGTGCTTGGCGCCTTGGCTCGATTTGGGGAAGCAAGAAGCTAGCACGGGAGAGTTGGTCGACAACTTGCTCGACGGTACACGGATGAGTGAGCAAATTGGGGTTGCGGCTTGGCGCGGAGCCCTCCGCGCACTGTCCTCGATGCAAAAGGGCGCCAACTCGTGCTTGCTCACGAGGGCGCCCGCACGGCCAGCGGATAGCTTGCATGGAGGGCGGCGTCGCCTTTGGGCAGAGAGCCGGAGAGGTGGCGTTGCCGGTGGGTGAGGGGTGGCGGTGGCCAAGTCGCGCGAGAGGGTGCCGAGGGGCGGCGTCTGGGTGGGTCGTGAGCGTCGTCGAGCAGGAGGACAGGGTTGGGAGAAGGGATCGATCCTCTCTGCTGGACAGGAGGGAAGGGCATAAATGTCATTTTAAGTCTGTTTATGTTCTTTGAAGAGATGAAAATAAATTATCAGTGAACAAAATGTAACGGAATGGTATTTCCAGTTAACGATTGCAATTGCGAGTGATATTTCACGGGGACAAACTCTTTCAATGGTATCTTCTGGAAATCGTGATCTTTTGATGCTACTGAACTAATTTTCCCTTTCTACAACAAATGAGCTGAGAGACGACCAGACCAATTTACAACGCAGCTGGGGAGGCGAAACGGGTTGGCATTTTCTGAGCGCTACGGCCTACGGGGTGAACGGCTGTGGGCAGCACGAGGTGCCCGGCGTGTTGGGGTCGTGGGTGCAGCACGAAGGCTCCGGCTTGGAGAGCAGCGACCTCCTCGCCGCGCCCGCCAGCGCCAGGCCAACGCGGTCGCGGTGCCCGCGCACCCCACCACCCCGGCGCGGCCCCGTCCTCGCCCCGCGCGCGCCCACGGCGGCCAAGGCCAGTAACACCAGCAGCAGCGCGCACGCGCGCGTCAAGCTAGACGGCCTCGCGCCGACGCCGACGCCCATGGCCTGCAAAGCCGCGACTCGTTGCTCGATGCCTCGATCGATCGAGGTCACCGGCGAGACGCAGCAGGCTGCCGTTGTGTTGCCTTTTGATGAACAACAGGCCTTCCTGGCCCGCTGCGTTTTGTTTATAGGTGACGGTGAGCGCTGGCGCGAAGGGAAAAGCGTGTGCTTGGAAATGTGCGGCGATTTTCCCAGAGGCTCGCGCGAAGATTGCACGATGTTTTGCCCGGCTAGAGAGCTGGTGAGACCGTACGCGGCGCGGGCATTTGCCGAGAGTTTTCACGGGGGCCGCGTAAATTATCCCATTTTCTCCCTTTGGGAGAGCAGATGTTGAAATATCCTACACATGTTGAAATAATTATTTTTTAAAAAAAAACTGGCTGGTTTGCCGAGATTTAGGTACCTCTCTCCCACTGTTGGTTGCGGATCACTCAATGAGACGATGGAGCATCATGCTCTCGGCTTAGAGGCTACTTCAGTTCTCTATGACTGCTTTAGAGCTTTGTTTTGTTTGTGGCACATTTGGCCCGGCCAGGCCTAACCAGAGCTCTGTTTCATGATAACTACAGAGACCATCTATCAGTACTGGGGCACGTATAACTCTTTGACAAATCATTTACGCTACAAATCTTTTAGTACTGCATGTTGCAGAATTTACATCATATTTCTTTAGACAAGATTCCAGCCTTTTACATTGTTATTATGTATACACCCTCCAGAATTTACATCATATACATGGACTTTATGCAAATTTCCTATATTACAAACAAGCTAAAAATCTAAAAGAAAAATGAACGCCCATACGCCAGAACCATATTTTAACATGCTCCTGACAACACTGAACGGACGAATGAACAAAACGCATAAAGGAAAAGAACATGATCTATACACGCACATTATCGAGTGACGACGACTGACAACGAAGGACCGGATCAAGTAAATTTAGTAGTAGTACTATCGATGGCACGAGCCAATGCAACACTTTGCGTACAGCCAGGGGAGCCACACGGTTGAGGTTGGCATTACGGCCGGGGTGTGCTACGGAGGGACAGCGGCCCGATGCACGGGGCAGCACTTGGTGCCCGCCGTGCTGCCGTCGCTGGTGCAGCACGACGCCCGTTGCAGCAACGATCTCCTCGCCCCGCCGTGCGTGAAGCCGAAGCCGCCGTGCCCGTGGACACACGCCGCGCCGCCCGGCTCCGCCCTCGCCTCGCACGCGCCCGCGGCGACCAAGGCCAGCAGCAGCAGCAGCGCGCACGCGCGCGTCGTCGAGCTCCACGGCCTCGCGCGGGCACCCATGCTGATGGCCATCACACACCGATTTGGCAACGCACGGTTGTTCGTCGAGACGTGACGGTGCTCTTGAGACGGTGCGCAGTGCGCTTGCCTATCTATGAGCAGACTCAGGCTCCGATGCACGTTTATTTATAGGCGAGGTCGGGAGTGAAGGCGCGTTTGGCAGCCAGGCCCACGAACCAGGCTCACGGAATGCAATGCAGAGACGTTGATCGGTAAATATGCAACCCGTGGTGATGGCTGGACTCAGACGGTGTTTGCTGGGCTGGATGAATTGGTGTGGATACCTGCACATGAGCCCAAGGTATAGTTACCCTCCTCCTTCCTCCAGCCCCACCGCGGCTGCCGCACCCCTACACGCCCGACCTCCTATGCTGCCCGGCACCGCCCGTGCCCTGCCGCCACGGCTGCCGCATGAGCCATTGCGCTCCGCTGCGGTCGCGGCACGCTCTAATGGCACGCTTTCGTGGCCGTGGCACCCCCACCCTCCCATGTCATGCGCCATGGTCGTCACGGACAAGGCCATTGTCTCCAACCTCGATCCCCATCGCGGCCAAGCTTCCGCGACACCCCAGCCTCCGCCGTCCTCCTAGGCACCGAGCCAAGCCGCCGCTCGCTCCTGACCCGAGCGCCGCCGTGTACCCCGTCGCCCCGACCCTCTCTTATTCTTCCTCCAAACAAAGGCCGAACCGAGAGCAATGGAGCTTCTTGGTCTAAATCCGCCATCCTCCCTCCGTAAAAATCAAATTGCTGCCACACACACCTCCCTCACCTCCCAAGCTCCATCCTCCTCCACTCTTATCCCCCCGCAATGGCCCCTAGCGTGGTGGTTTAGTTCCCGTCCACATCACGGCCTCCTAGCTCCTTCTCGAGCTAGATCTCGAGGTTGATTTGGGCAGCGGAGTCATGGAGCACCAGCGGTGGAGAGAGAAGCCGTGGGTGTCGACAACGGGAGTCGTGCGGCAGGGAGGGCGGCCGTGGGCACCGGTGGTGGGGAGAAGGGCGCTAGCGGTGAGTTCCAGCGATGGAGAAGGAAGCTGCGGACACTGGCGGCCGGCGGTGGGGAGAGCCGCGGGGCGGTGCCGGTCGGCTGTGGGAATGGGTCCTCGAGCGCCGGAGGATGGGTCCTCTGCGCGACCCGCGCCGCCACGGCCTCCGTTCTTTGCGCACGGCTCGCCGTTGCGGCCCTTCGAGCACTGGGGGTCACCGCAACGAGGGCTTCAAGCTTGCATCACGTGGAACGATCGATTTTTGCATTCCACATGATTCAGGTTGGGCAGCCTCTTTTGCATCTCCTAGATATGGCCCGGGACCTCATACAAGCCAGCAAACAAGCCAACTTGCACCTGTGGAGCCTGGCCCAACCCTCGTATAGGCTGCCAAACACGTCCAAAAGTGTTTGCATGGAGATTTGCTAGAGGTTTGAGAGAAACTTGCAAGAAGTTTGTCTTTTCTCTTTTCTTGAGATTCTCTTTTCTTGAGTGAAAATGCTCGAAAGCGTTTGCATGGAGATTTCTCGGAGGTTGGAGAAAAACTTGCGAGAAATTTATCTTTTCTCTTTTCTCGAGTGAAAATACATGAAAGTGTCTGCATGGAGATTTTTACTTTCAATGGAGATTTTTGAAGGTTCGAGAGAAACTTGCGAGAAGTTTGTCTTTTCTTAAGTGAAAATGCTCAAACTGACTGACAGGAGCATTTTTCCTCCGTGAGTATACTGGCCACAAACTATGCGTTACAGTGTCCCAGCAACGAGGGCAGTACCTACCGAGAGTCCGAGACCCTGAGCCAGTTCGTCAGCTGCTGAGTACAGAGTACGTGTACGTTTCATTACAGTACTGAACCTTACAGCCGTGGAAACACGTCGCCATCAGCATTCTGCAGCAGCCGATGCATCTTCAGTTCTTTCCCTGAACATAAGGCTTCAGCCTCGCCTGAGAACGTACGCGTGCGGTTGCGCGGCGCGGGTACTTTGCGAGAATTTTCACGGTACGTCCCGGGAAAAACCTCGGCCGGCGGCGGCGGAACAGGAGACAATGGAGCCGTCATCCGAATTGGGCCAAACCAGGCCGCCTAACCCGGCGCCGAAGCGAATTTGTGGGCTCAGTGGCTTGTGCGCGGCCTCGGAACACTATTAGAATAGAAGAGAGCGTAATAAGTAAATGCTGACGCCATATTTTACTTTTTGGATGGTCGGCGGCGCCATAAACTCGATAACCAGCACCGCGGAGCCAATAAATTCAACTAGATAGAATCCTAAAACAATTTTATTCGAGTGCACACGGGACCCGCAGCAATGAAATTCACACAAGCGGTAATCATCCCAATCCTAAGTGCTTTGATAGCGTGCTAGCCGGGCGACCAGTAACATGCATTTCCTATCCTAAGGTCAGCAAGTAGGTAATCACAAAGATTTCCCGAGGTAGCAAACAAGTCCAATTTCGGGTGAAATGGGGTTCTCTTTTATTTGCCAAGTCAGGCAGGATAGTAAGAAAATGGACCATAAGCCATCATTTATCATGTAGCCTGTCTAAGAAAGGAACAATAAATAGCTCATAGTTTCCTTGCTACTGCTCTAAGAGTTGTTCTTCTATCATCAGCGAGAGTTTACTTTGCTGTTAATGCAGGCAATAAATAATAGATAGATTTCTGTACATAGTTGGGCCTAGGCTAAGGCTAATAAATAAATAAGAAATGGAATCCTGCCCCTAAATTCTGCTTTTTCTCTTTTTAGCCTTACCTGCTCTTGAATGTTGGTATCGATTTGATCGTGCCGGAATAAGGGTTAGGTAATGGATCTTCTCCGGATAGAAGTAAAGGTTACGTGGGAAATAAAGGAATCAGTAGCAGTCGCTGGAAAAACGGCGCGGTCGAGCCGGTTAGGCCTGGCCCAATTACATGTTTTTAGGGCAGCCTGGCCCAACTACATTGCGTTGGAGCGCGTGAAGCGGAGAGCATCTGCCTTTGCCTTTCTCCTTCTGTCTTTTCCCTTTTTTCCTCTCGCGCTCGCGGCGGCGGCTGCTTGTGTCGTCTTCTCCCGTCTTCCCCGCGAGTTTGTCTCAGACTCCTCGCGCCGCCGGCGAACACTCCCGGCCTCCGCCCGTGCGGGGGAGCGGAGCGCGCCGGACGTCTCCAAGGAGTTCTCTCCTCGTGGCCTCCGTCTTCTTCGTCGTCCTCCGCTCGGCTGGACTGGCGGTTTGATTTCCGCGGCTTTACCGGTTTACCATCCTCGGTAAGGAATCCCATCTTGCCTCGATGGACTGTTATTTCTGGGAGTTTGTTTTGCGCCGAGAGGCATGGAATCCAAATCCCACCCTCCCTTCTCCGATCCATCAAGTTCGTTTCATTGTTCCGGATTTGTTTGCTGCGTGGTTGAGTGAGTATTGCTAGCAGACTAGCAGCAACTCTATCTCGCAGTTTCTTTTCGAGGTTCAGCTATTGATCAAAGCAGTTTGGAGTGATAACTTGTGTCGAGGTTAGTGTCCCTTGGTTCCGACAGCCTGACAGTTGAAACTCAGATATTTTAAACGATGTGTCGCTGTCTTGAGGCCAGCACTGGGGGACACTTCTGTGCTATTATTCCGCTAGCTACCAATAATATATGCAGTGTATCTATGAACAGCTATTGGTTGTCAGCTTGCATGTCCGCACACAGCGTAGCTATACTAGTTGGTAAATTTGGTTCCAGGCTTAGCAGTGCTGTTAACATCAAATGAATGGCGGAGAACAATTTTCTTTTGATCGAGTAGGTAGAGTTTCTATCGTTTTTTTGCAGGAATAATCAAATTTTTAGCTGTGTTTGTAGCACTTCTTGTGTGTTTTTTTACCTTTGCACCACTTCTCTAATTTTACTGTAGAGTAAAGAGCACTGATTCCTTATCGACTTTTGTGCAGATCTCCCATTTGTTTTTTGATTAAAAACCATTGGGTTTGGGATGGCATCACCTGGACAAATGATGGCGAGCAATCTGTTACGCACCGAAGGCTTTCCTGGAAATATGGTATGCAACCTGTGAAATAACACTTTTTTTTTTGGTTGCCATTAGCTTGTTCTAATGTTTGTTCTCTACATAGGGAAAAAAATCTGGTTTAATTGCTGCGAGAAGTCTTGGATCAAGGAGATTGCGAATGACTCGACACTGCTTTCATCAACAGCATCTTTGTTGGCCACGTGCACTGAGAGTTGCGGTTCATAATATCCGATTGTCGTCATGTCCTGGTGCCGTGGTATCGAAGGGGTTTGATAGTCCATTAGTTGACAATTCTGATACTGCATTGGATGTTGGAATTATTCATCTCTACCGTATACCATTTCTCCAAGAAAGTGAAACCATGGAGCTGCTTAGGAAAGTGAAGGCGAAGGTTTCTGCTAATATTGTTGATATAATGACCGAGCAGTGCTTCAACGTTCAATTGGACAATCCACTTACTTCTGAGAAGCTTTCAACTCTTCACTGGCTCTTAGCAGAAACTTATGAACCTGAGAAATTGCTAACGAGGAGCTTTCTGGAGGAGGAAGTTTCTGGAAGTTCTTGTACTGTCATTGTTGAGGTTGGTCCCAGAATGGCATTTTCAACAGCATTCTCAACCAATGCTGTCTCAATATGTAAATCTCTCTCATTAGTAGAAGTGACTCGACTGGAGAGGTCAAGAAGATACCTTTTGCGCCTTGAGCCTGGTAGTGGCCCACTTGATGAAAATCAGCTCAAAGAATTTGTTCTATTGGTTCATGACAGAATGACAGAGTGTGTTTATCCCAACAAGCTCACATCATTTCAGTCAGAGGTAGTTCCTGAACCTGTCCGTGTAGTTCCCGTCATTGAAAGAGGAAAAGAAGCATTGGAAGAAATAAATGTGAAGATGGGGCTTGCTTTTGATAAACAAGATATTGACTACTATACACATCTCTTCAGAGACGATATTAAACGCAATCCAACTACTGTGGAACTTTTTGATATTGCACAATCCAATAGTGAACATAGCAGACATTGGTTTTTTAATGGAAAGCTTGTAATAGATGGAGAAACCATGCCAAACACTTTGTTCCAGTTAGTGAAGAGACCCTTGAAGGCCAACCTCAATAACTCTGTCATTGGATTCAAGGATAACTCGAGTGCAATAAAAGGATTCCCAGTAAATCAGCTACGCCCAACAATTCCAGGTTCCACTTCACCATTATCCATTATGATGCGTGAGCTTGATATTTTATTCACGGCAGAAACCCATAATTTTCCATGTGCTGTTGCACCATACCCTGGAGCTGAGACAGGTGCAGGTGGCCGCATAAGAGACACACATGCCACTGGAAAGGGTTCTTTTGTTGTTGCTTCCACTGCTGGTTACTGTGTTGGTAATCTTCGCATTGACAATGCGTACACGCCCTGGGAGGACCCTTCATTTTCTTACCCAGTGAACCTAGCCTCTCCATTGCGAATTCTTGTTGATGCTAGTGATGGTGCATCTGACTATGGGAACAAGTTTGGGGAGCCTCTAATTCAGGGATATACCAGAACATTTGGGATGAGGTTGCTAAATGGGGAGCGGCGTGAATGGTTGAAGCCAATAATGTTCAGTGGAGCTATTGGGCAAATTGACCATGCACACATATCAAAGGGTGATCCAGAAATTGGCATGCTAGTTGTGAAGATTGGTGGTCCAGCATACAGAATTGGTATGGGTGGTGGTGCTGCCTCGAGCATGGTTAGTGGCCAGAATGATGCAGAGTTGGATTTCAATGCAGTACAACGTGGAGATGCTGAAATGGCACAGAAATTGTATCGTGTGGTCAGGGCATGTGCAGAAATGGGAGAGAACAACCCCATCATCAGCATTCATGATCAGGGCGCAGGAGGAAATTGTAATGTTGTGAAGGAAATAATATATCCTAAGGGTGCTGAAATTGATATCCGCTCGATCGTTGTTGGTGATCATACATTGTCTGTCTTGGAGATATGGGGCGCTGAGTACCAGGAACAGGATGCACTACTTGTGAAACCTGAGAGCAGAAGCTTACTGGAATCGCTTTGTCAGAGGGAAAGAGTTTCAATGGCTGTCATTGGGAAAATTGACGGCTGTGGAAAAATTGTGTTGATTGATAGTGCTGCTATGGAGCATGCCAAGTTAAATGGTCTCCCTCCTCCAACCCCTGTTGAAGAACTTGAGCTTGAAAAAGTTCTAGGAGATATGCCTCAGAAGACCTTTGAGTTCAAGCGTGTTTCTCAAGTCACAGAGCCTTTAGACATTGCACCAGAGGTAACACTACTGGATGCTCTGAAGCGAGTATTAAGGCTCCCCTCTGTGTGTTCAAAGCGTTTCTTGACCACAAAGGTTGATAGGTGTGTGACAGGTCTTGTTGCACAACAGCAGACAGTTGGGCCACTCCAACTTCCACTTGCTGATGTGGCTGTGATTGCACAAACGTACACAGACCTTACAGGTGGTGCTTGCAGCATTGGAGAACAACCAATAAAGGGTTTGCTTAATCCTAAGGCCATGGCCAGACTTGCTGTTGGGGAAGCCTTGACTAATCTTGTTTGGGCGAAGGTTACATCACTTGCTGATGTCAAAGCAAGTGGGAATTGGATGTATGCTGCAAAGCTTGATGGCGAAGGTGCAGATATGTATGATGCAGCTGTTGCACTTGCTGACTGCATGGTTGAACTTGGTATTGCAATCGATGGGGGAAAAGACAGTCTTTCCATGGCAGCTCAATGTGATGGTGAGGTCGTCAAGGCTCCTGGAAATCTGGTTATTAGTACTTATGTCACATGTCCTGATATAACATTGACAGTAACTCCTGATTTGAAGCTCGGGAAGGATGGAATTCTTCTTCATATTGACCTTGCTAATGGAAATCGCCGTCTTGGTGGTTCTGCTCTTGCACAAGCATTTGATCAAATTGGAAATGATTGCCCGGATGTTGATGATGTTGGGTACTTGAAGAAAGTATTCGAGGCCATTCAGGAATTGATCACTCAACGTCTTATTTCAGCAGGCCATGACATAAGTGATGGTGGCCTTATTGTGAGTGCTCTTGAAATGGCATTTGCTGGTAATTGTGGTTTTAAGCTGGACATAGACTTGGAAGGTAGGAGCCTTCTTGAAGGACTTTTTGCAGAGGAGCTTGGCCTTGTTATTGAAGTGCACTCAGAATATCTCGATATCGTGAAGCAAAAGCTTGAAGCAGCTGGAGTTTCCGCTAATGTAATTGGAGAAGTTACTAGCTCACCAGAAATAAAAGTTTTTGTTGATGGCAATCTGCATCTCAAGGAAAAAACTTCGGATCTCAGGGATCTCTGGGAGGAAACGAGTTTCCAGCTGGAGGAGTTACAACGCCTGAAAGCTTGTGTCAAACTTGAGAAAGAAGGACTGAAAATCAGAACATCGCCATCGTGGTCTCTGTCTTTCACTCCTAAATTCACTGATGAGAAACTGTTGATTGCATCCTCGAAACCAAAGGTCGCTATCATTCGTGAAGAAGGGAGCAATGGGGACAGGGAAATGGCTGCTGCATTCCATGCTGCTGGATTCGAACCATGGGATATCACGATGTCAGACCTCTTGGCTGGGAAGTCTTCTCTAACAGAGTTCCGTGGGATTGCATTTGTTGGTGGTTTCAGCTATGCGGATGTGCTGGATTCAGCGAAAGGTTGGGCTGCATCAATCAGGTTTAACCAACCCCTCATTCAGCAATTTCAGGATTTCTACCATAGGCCAGACACTTTCAGCCTTGGAGTATGCAACGGTTGCCAGCTTATGGCTCTGCTTGGCTGGGTGCCAGGATCAGATGTTGGAGGTTCTCTTGGTATAGGTGGAGATATGTCCCAGCCGAGGTTTATTCACAATGAATCCGGTCGTTTTGAGTGTCGGTTCACCAGCGTGTCCATTGGGAATTCTCCTGCTATCATGTTCAAAGGGATGGAAGGTTCTACCTTGGGTGTTTGGAGTGCTCATGGCGAGGGAAGAGCTTTCTTCCCAGATGAAAACGTTCTTGCTACTGTTGTGCAGTCTAATCTGGCTCCTGTGCGATATTGCGATGATGCTAACAATATAACTGAAACCTATCCCTTCAATCCCAATGGTTCTCCACTAGGCATTGCAGCCCTCTGCTCCCCTGATGGAAGGCACCTCGCCATGATGCCACACCCAGAGCGTTGCTTCATGATGTGGCAATACCCATGGTATCCAAAGGAATGGCAGGTTGAGGAGAGTGGCCCCAGCCCTTGGCTGCGGATGTTCCAGAATGCTCGGGAATGGTGTTCATAGTGCAGGTAGGTCAATATCTTTTTATCTTGTTCCAGCTGTTGGACTATAAGCTTCCTTGTTTTGATGTTCTGTGTTTGCGTTTTGGTGCAGCTTGCCGGAATTCGGTTACAAGTTGGACTAGTATTTCAGGAGTGCAGACGTGCAATGTCTGGCTGCAGAGATTTGGCGTCACTGGCTATTGTTGGTTTATGGCTATCTGGTCTCATTTGAGGACCTCTTTTGGCGAAATAATTGTATTTGACTGATCAATAATCAATTGTTGAATTGCTCGAATTCGAAATACTGACGAATGGATGACAGCCTGTTCGGTCAGGGCCTGGAACTTAAGTGTTCGCTAATCCTATAATAACGTTACTGAGCCTGGTGAATTTGTCCCCTTCTGCTCCATGCCCGACGTTTGTCTTGGTCACCTGACGCGCGCCCCTGTTTGTGAGAGCCTGAGAGGGAGAGGGAGTACTGGTAGGACTACGGGACGCCACGCTCATCGTTCGAGATGCTCCAGCTTCTCAGCGTGGACGTTCAATCTTTACCGACTCTACGCGGGTGTTTGGGTACTCGGTAGGATGTTTGATACTAATTATGAGTATTAAATATAGTCTAATTATAAAATTAATTGTACAAATTTAGCGAATGTTTGATACTAACTATGAGTATTAAACATAGTCTAATTACAAAACTAATTGCACAGATGAAGTTTAATTCGCGGAACAAATCTATTAAACCTAATTAGTCCATAATTTGACAATGTGGTGTTACAGTAACCATTTGCTAATGATAGATTAATTAGCTTTAATAGATTCATCTCGCGAATTAGGCTTCATCTGTGCAATTGGACAATGTTTAGCACCTCGTTGCAAACACCCCTACGTCGTTATCCAATTACCGTAGCCCGCCGTCTCTCCCTCTCGCCCCGCACCTGCGACGAACTGAACTGGTACTGTGGCTTTACAGTGACAAGAAGGAATCAAACTGTGAATGGGGACTGCAAATCCTTGGCCGGCCTATGCGTCCATTGCAAGATCAACAACTGCAGAAGGATGAAAGCTCGACAGTTTCCGACAGTAGCACAGACTTGTTTACAAACAGATGTTCCCCCAAACCAAACAAGTTTCATCAAAGTACTCAGGATGCAGCAATACACTGTACGGGCACCACGGCCACGTCGAGCAACAGCAGTCATCGCCATTGATCAGTGGGTGAAGGTGTAGAAGACGGTGCCGACGTAGACTGCGAGCGCGGTGGTGACGAGCCCCACGAGCCCCGCGGCGGCCTTGGCGGCGGCGCGGTTGCTGGCGCAGCCCAGCGTGCCGAGCCGGATCTGCACGACCATCACCATGGACACCATCAGGAACACGCACCCGACCACGGACCCCACGGCGGAGGCCAGCATCCCGAGTCGGAGCACGCGGGCGTCGATGTGGGCGCGCAGCGCGTCGTGCGGGTCCTTGGAGTTGATGAGGTTCAGCGCCAGCTTCAGGCCCTGCGCCACCAGGCTGGAGAAGAGGAAGGACGAGAAGGCCACCACCTCCAGCACTAGCAGGGACCGGGCCACCCCGGGCCCCGCGTCGCAGGACGGGTCGCCGGCGAGGCTCCGCAGCTGCTCCGGGGTCGCCAGGGAGAGGCCCACGAACACGGCCACCGTGAAGAGCGAGTTCACGTTCACCACGCCGTCCAGCGCTGTCACGTGCACGCTCGTCGTGTTCGCCGACAGCGCTGCCGGGAACTTCCACTCGTAACCGTGGTGGTGGTTGCCGTTGCTGTGCTCATCAGATCTGGCACGGGGACAGCAAAATATTGAGTTCTTGATCCATGGGAAAGGTGCGACATCTGGATCAGACGCTGCGAGAGAGGATACTTACTCATCCATGGCACGAGAGGAGGTGATTGGATCGGATCCTCGCGGTTCTTGGAATGAGTATTTCGCAAATCGAGCTGCAGGATGGGAGAACGGGGATGGGAAGGGAATACGGGAGAGCAAGGTTTGGGGGAAGATGGGGACGGCCTGGGCGTGTGGCGGTCCAATAGATCAAAAGCTGAAGCGAGAGTGCGTGGGGGCCTCGCCTGGGGTGCAGTTGTAAAATCGATCGGTATGTACGTCTCAATATTTTAACGTGGCCTACGCGTTCAGCATTCTACCTGGTTTCAGCAGCTTCTAGATTTTTTTTTGTTTTTTTTTGAGGACGCAGCTTCCTAGTTCCTACATGAAACGAATGTGTAGCATACAAAGGGGATGTTTGATACCGTACTAAAATTTAGCACATGTCACATCAGATGTTTGAATGCTAATTAGAAGTATTAAACATAGGCTAATTACAAAACTAATTGCACAGATGGAGTCTAATTCGCGAGACGAATCTATTAAGCCTCTATTAAGCCTAATTAGTTCATAATTTGACAATGTAGTACTACAGTAACCATTTGCTAATGATGACTTAATAGATTCATCTTGCGAAATAGTATAGGAGTTCTACAATTAGTTTTATAATTAGCTTATATTTAGTCCTCCTAATTAGCATCCGAACATCCGATATGATACTGCTAAAGTTTAGCACCTAGTATCCAAACAACCCCAAAGTGTTCTACGCCTCAGCTGCTCAGCACTGCAACGACGGCAAACATTGTCAATAAAGCACCATCAAAGGCACACAGTGATGTAGTTCTCACTTGTGTTCCAAGAACTCCATAATAGGACTTTCTTGCAAGCAGCAACTAATTGTCAGCCACACAAGCAGGTTATATAACGTACAGGAGTTTGCAGATAAGAGCGCTCTGCGCCTCTGCATTGTTTCATCTTACACAGATCAAGTAGACACCACTTGAACGCCTACTCAAAATCCCAATGGTTCACAAGACAGAAGGCACTACCAACTAGTCGTCCTCCTCCGGAAGATCAAAGTCCCTAACCTTCACGTCAGCATCTTCCCCATACTGGATACAGGAGTCGATGTACGATAGCACATATTGTATGCTGCAAGAAAACAAGGGCAGTTGAGGATATGAAAATGCAATAAAATAATCCACAAAAAGAACAGTGTTTTGTATATTCACCCATGCCACGAAATGCACAAGAAATCTCAAGAGTTGGCAACAGAAAATGAAGTGGTGATAAGTTTCATTTCAAACTAGCTAAAGGTCCTAAAAAATTGTTGCAAACAACCCATTTCATGTTACAGTATTTCATAATGTGACTACAAGGCTGACGCGCCTTAAAACGTCGGACATGTAATAGTAAAACTAAAACTCGGTACGCTTTGTTCTTGTAATAAAGCAGGGGAACCTATTATCGAGAAAGAAATAATGTGACCAAATTTAGAGTCCTTTATACCCACGGTATGATTTGAATTTTGATTCCAACATGACTTTCAACAGAAGTATTGCCATGTGTGTGTGATTTCAACATCAGAAATTTTGAGGATGCAAGATGGAAACACTGTCTTCCAGATAAATGTAGTATGAAATCAGCTATGCTGTAATCATCAACCTAAGGGAAAGAAAGAGTGTTACCTGCTCTCCTTTCTCAAGTCAAGTGGTATGAAATTAACCATGCTGTAATCATCAACCTACATGGTGGTACTGAGATTAATATTGCAGCAGAGAACACAAAGAGGGCACTAGAAAAGTCAAATAATAAAAGATTAAATACGAAACTGATAAGAGAGAGACAAGTAGCATCTCAGATTAGTCAACATATGACATGTACAAAAAATAAAGAACCATAGGCCTATAGCATACAAAATGAATAAATGTGCTTGCTAAGATGAACACATCTGCCTGCATGAACAACTTTATATCAGTGATTCTGAGCCTTTGGTTATCAAGAAACTAATTAACTGAACTACTTCATGGCTAAAGCAATGCACTTTCTCAGATAAATATGAAGTTTCCACTTTACTGCAGATGAACTTAATAGCAGGTAAAGCACTTGAAAACATTATCATCACTAGATCAATCAATCAACAAGAACAAACCCTTTGATGTAAAACCAACATCACTAGATCAGTAAAAAATAAAATTGAAAGAAAACCATATGTGGTAATCCCCCACAATCTGATTTTTCTAATAGATCTCCAGGTACACAAATGACCAGTTTTTGCAATTTGATCCACCCCAGAAGACCTTACCAGTCACCACAGGCATGTGTTGACAGAATGGTTCCCACTTCCATCCATAAATAAAACCAAAGGTGTGCCCATGGGCAATTGCACGACAAAATAAATGCACCATAGAAAGTGTGTAAACATGTGCAGGGGCGGAGCTAGCGGTGGCGTGGGGCTCAAGCCCCCCCTACCGCCGCTCTTACAATGGAGCCCCCCCCCCCCACCCCCCCCCGTCGGTGAAGAAAACATCGACAGAGAAAGCGCTTTTCGATTACGAGAAAAAAAATATATGGGGGGATATACTACACAAGGGGGTGGAAGGGGGCTAGTGCAGCCTATCGCCGGGGGGGGATCTTTGAGATATATAATTTTTATAACACAATTGCTCTTAAAGGGTTGATGAAATGTTTGGAGGGTCTATCAAGTGAATCAGAACCTATTTTGTGATCTAAACCTCCGGAAGGGACTTCTGGTTTATATTCAAATTCAAAATAAAAACGGAACTTTTCCCTGGGTTGATA
>NC_028458.1:7249006-7312678 GCF_000263155.2 Setaria italica
TATACTATAAAACCAGCAATTATAGGTGCATGACATCATAGCCTCACTAAAGAACTCAAGTAATAATATTTCAACAATAAATGTTTGCATAAAGGATGACGATCATGGCAGGCATACCAGTTCAGCCAAACACTTGTTCAACTTGCCAAACCGGGGTGCCATCTGCTGATTCAACTGTGACAAAAGAACCTGTGCGTTCGGGTCTAGATACCTAGAAATATGAAATATTAATTCAGAAAAGGCAGTTCAAGTCTTTGCATCTATGTAGATGAGGAAAGAAATGAAACATACTCTTCCACGTCTTTTTTGTTGGAGACCAGATCCATCTTTGAAAGGATGTTGATATGAGGAAGTTCAAGCTGAATCATAGCAGAAAGAGAAGCCATGCAACCACTAATGTATTTTGTTACATCACTGACAAACTAGACCAAGAAAGACAGTAAAAGTCAGGCATGGGTTTGGTTCAGTATCTTCAATGCCAATAAAATTACTATTAGTGGTCCGAACCTGCGAATCAAGAAGGTACACAGCACAGACATTGAAATTCTTCCGTTTCAAATGTTCAACAAAGTTGCGCAGAACTGGAACATGAGTGAAGAGTTCAATCTGGCCTGTGAAAATGAGAGGCAGAAACTTGTTAACTGATGTTGTGTCATGTTGACTGTATAATTATCACAGTGCAAGAAAGATGTAAATTTGTAAAGTATACATTTGAATTGCTAAACACACTAGAGGTAACTCAAGATGGTATTTTGCACACACTTAGTACACGAGTATAATAGCTATAAAGAGATAGATGATTGCTTGTTATTGTCACTCGTGCAAGTGCTAAGAATAGTAAATGAGAAGAAACCGTGTAACTATTAGGAAATAATTACAGCACACAAAGATGAATTGAGAAAATACCAGGGCAATCAAACACAAGATAGTCATCATCCAAATAGTTCTCTAACTGTTCATCCAACCAATCATCCAAACTGTCTTCAAGGTGCCTGAGTCTTTGTTAAGGAAACTGACGGCATAAAATCCTAATAAAACAAATTCCATGCACACAAGGAATATCCAATATTCTTACAGGATACATTATCATAACTTAGGTAGTTTAATTCTTGAGCAATTCCACCCCAAAAAACTCATGGCAAAGAACATCCAATGATTGCATTACAAAAATTTGTAGTTCTTCTGTTTGAATGCTAAGCAAAGAAATGACTTCGAAACCAAATATGTACTAAACCTTGAGTCTCAAGATAGACACAGAATACGCTAAAATTACTTAAACAACAGGATACTCCATGCAGTAGATAAGGCCACCATTGGGCCCCATCCCAAACTCCTCCATAACATCATCCAGTGAAATCAGCTCCCTGATATCTGCAAAAATGCAACAGGATGGGGAAAAAAGGGGTAAGTAAGAGCAATCATTAAAGGGAAATAAGATGCACAAGAACTGTGCTTTTCACCAGAAACAAAAAACTTTACCCATATCTACGGGATAGTTGAAATGCTCTGCAGCTGGATCAAGATTGACTATATGAATTGTCCTGCCCACAGTCTGGCAATGGTCATACAAACTGGAGCAATAAGTTGACTGCACGGCATGAACAACCGATTAGAACAAGCCATTTCAGCTTCTGTATACCAACCGTAACAATCGCACAACACGTATGCATGCTTGCAAACTAAAATGCTAGATCATCTCTCCAATTACTAAAACAAACTAACCATCGAAGTTGAGCAGAGGGCATCGTCACGTCGCCTCATGTGAGCAACGGAACCCCGCCAGAGCAGACGTAAACCATATCATATCAAAACTAAACAGAGATTAAACGCAGCACCATCAGAGCTCTAATCGATCAGAGCGGCAAACTAATTGCCTAATTGGCACCGAAGCCCCAATCAGCGCCGGCGATTAACAAGGCATCTCGCACCACGGCAACCCCTCAGAGAACTAAGCGCGAAAAGGAAGCGGGCGGGGAGTCGGGACCCCTCACCTTGCCGCTCCCGGCGGGGCCGATGACGAGTTGCGCGTAGCCCATGGCGGCGCGAGTGCGGCGAAGCGGAGCAAGTAGGGTTGCAGGGGAGGGGGGTTTGGGGTAGGGTTTAGAGAACAGGAGGCGGAGGGTGTTGACTACGAGTGGAGAGTGGGGGCCGAGGGGGCGGTGGGCTAGAAGGCGGAGGAGATGGCGGCGGCGAGGTAGGCGGCGCACCAGACGGCGGCGGCGAGGAGCGCGCTGATTAGGGCGGACAGGGCCATCGATGGCCAGGAGTGCGTATGTCTCGGCGGCTCGCTCAACTGGCCTGGCTCGGGCGGCCGCTCTTTCTTTGCGGGCTTTTGGTTGGCTGGCCGAGTCGGTTGACGACTTCTCTGGTCGAGACGTGTCGGCCCAGCCTGCGCGTCTCGTTCCAGAAGAGAACCAGAGATATGGTGCGATGCACATGCTCCTCTTTTTTTCTCACAGAAAAACCACGTCAGTACGTCACCCCTCAAGTAGTCAAAGTCAAAGTGTTTTCAAGCTCAGGCCTTGTTTAGTTCCCAATTTGGGAGTGGCAAACTTGGCATTTTGCCATAAATGCGCAACTGTAGCGTTTCGTTTGTATTTGTAAATTATTGTCCAAATATTGATTAATTAGGCTCAAAAGATTCGTCTCGCAAAGTACAACAAAACTGTGCAATTAGTTTTTGATTTCGTATACATTTAGTACTCCATACATGTACCGCAAGTTTGATGTGACGGGGAATTTTCTTTTTGCATAGTGTCAAAGTTGGGAGTTTGGAGGGAAGTAAACATGGCCTCAAAGTCTCTTGTAAACAATTTTCTGGCGGGGCCACTCGCACTGACATCCATGAACCTTTTTTTTTTATAGACAGTAGCACAGAACTGAACGCGTATGAATTGTTCATCTTTTTGTATATCTTCGTGTATATTTACAGTTGCAAATAGCAACGGATAAACTAACACGCACCGTCAATGGTGCTAGACACCGGCCGGAAAATGTCCGTCCCAATTATTGGTTGGCCTAGCTACTACAGTTACATGAATAAACAATACCAAAACAAATGTACAGGGAACGGAGATATACGCATCAAAGGGTCATCAGAAGATCGAACGACGATTCAAGCGAGGCTGGAACTGTTGCCATCCCGCTACATCATATCCAGTCCAGCCAGGTTACTGCCGCTTCGGCGGCGGGCATGGCCGCGTGTGCTCGCTGAACGAGTGGCACGACGCCGCGGCTCCGTCCGTGCCGGTGCTGGCCCCCTCCATCGGGCCTGCTTCAGCCAGAAACCGGCGCGCCAGCCTCGAGCGCCGCGCCACCGGCGGCCTCGGCGCTCCGCTCCTCTGCCACGGCCCCGGCTTTCCCTGCGCAGGTGTGGCCTCCGGCGACGGTGCCGCGCCACCACCAGCGCCGCTGGTCCTCCCGACGACGTCGTCGCCAACCATCTCCACGGCGCCGCTGGTCGTAGTTGCTCGGGTCCCGGCGCCGTCACGGCGAACAACGGAGGGAACCCCCGCGGCTTCCTCCCACGTCTCCGTCGGAGAGGAGGATGACGGTGGTCTTCCGCAGCTGGCGACCTGGAAAAGGAGGCCGCAGGCGGCCAGGAGCAACAACGGCAACGTCGCCAACACGGGGCGCTCTGGCTTCATGTCGTGGTCGACGTGTGTGCCGGAGTGTGTGTTGTGTGCTCGCCTAGCTAGTGTCACGAACTCGAGTTCTTCGCTGAGCTCGATGTTGATGCACATGCCAACGATGGGCCTGCATGGGAGTGGCTTTATACTGGAAAGTGGCTCGGGAGAGCCGTGCGTCGCAGGCTAAGAGAGCAACGCCAGTGTAAGTTCCAAATAAAATGACACGGTGCTTCGTGCAGAATAAGATACGGCCGTGGAGTTCGAAAACAATGTCGGAAATGTTACAGATGAAAACCCGGTGAATCAATGGCCCATGTGCAGCAATTGCTGCCCAGACTTCCGTAACAACCTTAAGGTGTTTGGATACTTGTGCTAAACTTTAGCAGTGTCACATCGGATGTTAATTAGTAGACTAAATATGAGCTAATTATAAAACTAATTGCAGAACCATGTGCTAATTCGTGAGACGAATCTATTAAGCTTAATTAATCCATCATTAGCAAATAGTTACTGTAGCACCACATTGTCAAATTATGGACTAATTAGGCTTAATAGATTCGTCTCGTGAATTAGACTCCATCTGTGCAATTAGTTTTGTAATTAGCCTATGTTTAATACTCCTAATTAGCATCCAAATATTCGATGTGATAGGTGCTAAAATTTAGAAACTACTATCGGTTTCCTCCCTCCCTCCCTGCTCGTCACCTAATCATGGAGTACACGGTTTCAGGACCGGACAAAACTCAAAAGTGAAGGGCAGTCTCTGCTTCCTTGTAAGTGCAAGTACGGGCGGCAAGTCCGGTTGCCAACGGGAAAAGGCATGCCCATTGCCCCAGTGCGAGCGCCGCAGAGAGAGCACGGTGCTTTGCGATCAGTAGTACGTACTGGCCGGAAACGAACTGTGGCGAGCGAATTTGCCGAGGCATTTCAGCAGCGCACGCTTGGTTTGACTGAGGATATGTACTTCGTGGTGCGATGTCGGTGGTTTGGTGAAGTTTTCCTCAATCGGGAGATGCGCATCTTGACAAGTTGACATGACCTACGTACATTCCTACTTCTCCGAAACTTGGCCCGCCGCAGGGCATGTTACGAAAGCGATACTTCGGTGTCTCGTCTGGTGTTTGCGTATGATGTGACGGTTCAAACCAGCCAACCGCGTGGGCGCAACGCAAAGTGTGCGCCTCGCCACCAAAGTACTCTTAACAAACTTCGGTGTCTTCCTCATTTTTATTTGCAAGACGCACTTTGCAATTTTTTACCAACTTAACTATTAATTTTTTAGTTTGATAATGTGAACTTTATATATTTAGACAATGATTATAAGTTTATATCTATAAACAACACTATGATATAAGATAAATGAATGGTCAAAGTGTTATTTGGAAAACCGTACCAAGTCATACCATGCCTTATAAACATATATGGAGGCTTCGCGAGTACTAGCTGCTAATTAGGGGATGTTTGGATACTAGTTGCTAAACTTTAGCAATATCACATCGGATGTTCAGATGCTAATTAGGAGGACTAAACATGAGCTAATTACAAAACTAATTGCACGGATGGAGTCTAATTCGCAAGACGGATCTATTAAACCTAATTAATCCATCATTAGCAAATGGTTACTGTAGCACCACATTATCAAATCACGGACTAATTAGGCTTATTAGATTCATCTCACGAATTAGACTCCATTTGTGCAATTAGTTATGTAATTAACCTATATTTAATATTCCTAATTAGTATCCAAATATCCGATATGATGGGTGCTAAACTTTAGTACCCTAGAGCCAAACATGCCCTTAAAATATAGAGCTCGGTGCACTTACTTTATGTAGTGACAAATTAATTTGCAGGGACAAAACAAATTATTGTTAAAATGAGGGGGAGGAGGCAGGCGGCGAGGAGCTGCTTTTCGCTTTGCGTGATTGCATCGTGTGCGTGTGCGTGAGTGCTGAAATTTGAGCTGCCAAGTCAATCGAGCTGATCTGTTTTGAGGATGAAACCGACGGCACTGTGTGAGCAGGCTTTAAAGAACAATGAGACGCGCGGTTGCATCGGGGAAAGTTAAGGGAGCAATTCGATGGCAAGTTCGTCGTATTTACGACGTGGAAATGTGCTCGAACTGAAGAACTAACACAAGATCCAGACGGTGCCTTCAGACGGAAGAAGTCGACGCGTGGTGACTGGCTCAAAAGACTGGCGGATACCGCCAATGGAAAGGCCGAGCTTGCACAAGCTTTAGCCCAGTCATGGATGGCTGGCGACCCATCGCCCATGCAATGCCAAAATTCTTTTTTGAAACTTAGATGCAATGCCAAATTGTTAATGATTTCTGTGTTGAAACTTTCAGACATCTCCCGACAAGATGGCTCTAGTCACCCTTAGAAAATCAGCCATGCTGCCGACCGTCTCTGTAGGATATACACTTGCTGGTAATTTCACGCGTGCCTTTTGTCGGCGGTTAATGTACGGACGGAAGCGTGCCGTACATCACATGGCAGAGCTCTCTCAAAGTGCAGAGTGCTGCTTGGAACAGTGAAATTTCGTGTTGGCCGACCAGAATTGAAGCGTGAATTTCATCGGCACGAGTGACTCTGCAGTGAGACGATATGTTTGACTGTAACCGTATACGCGTTTCACAGTGTCTGTATCCCCGTCGGTTGTGATCCGCGAACTCCGCAGAAAGATGCGCACATGCTCCTGCCGCGACACCAAATTACCACGAAGCACAAGGGTTTGTTTGACTGCCGTAATAATGAATCATCGTTAGCCCTGATCCTGAGATGGCATTACCGAAAGCGATCTCCATCTGCGCGTGGGCTCCGTCAAGCGGTTGAGACTTGCTTTCACACGTGCGGCTCCGCGTGACGGTACGAGTTGACTTGTGCCGTCTTTGACGACAGTGACAGCAGTTCGAGCCTGCACGAACATGCATGGCCCAGCTGTCGCCAGTTCGGACTTCGGAGACGTCGCGATCAGGGATGAGATCAGATCATCATCAGAGCGTCGCCTTTCTGATGTGAAACGCTTTTTTAGCACCGTACCATTCAGGTTGCATGCAAAACTTTCCATTCATTATTATGAACTGTACTGTATAAAATTTCTCCATCTTCTGCATATACAGAATTAAACAGATAAAAAAATTGTAGACCAACACGGATGGAACAGGTGGCAGGCGATCGATGTTTCCGATGCTTCCACGTGGCACGTCCATCCCGGCCGGCGAATCAGCTGCCCAACTACTGATGCGGGGGACAGCCGACGTGCACGTCGCTGGAGTGGCACGAGGACCTAGCCGCCGAGTCCACCGCGCCCTCACCCGGCGGCGCCGGCGCCCCTGCCAGGACCCGCCTCGCCAAATCCGCGGAGCGCAGCGGCGGCGGCGGCGACCTCGACGACGACGCGGTCAAGTGCCTGGACTTGACAGCGCCACCTTGGTCCTCGCCGTCATGGGCGCGGACCGCCCTCCTCTCGGCGCCCTCCACTGGCGGCGCCCCTGCCACGGCCCGTCGCGCCAACTTGAGACGCAGCGGCGGCGGCGCCGACCTCAACTTGGCAGCGCCACCTTGATCCTCTCGGCGCGCGGAAGTCGTCGCCGACGGCGCCGCGCCGCCGCCATCGGCGCGTACTGCCCTCCCCTCGGCGCCCTCCATGTCCACGCCGGCCAGTCGGGTCCCGGCCTCCTCGGCGACGCGCAGGTGCTGGTGCAGCTCCTCGTCGACGTGCTGGTGCAGCTCCTCGTCGACGTGCTGGTGCTGGTGCTGGTGCCGGTGCCGCTCCTCGTCGCGCAGGACAGGGTGATGAGGAACAGCGGGTTCCCAGGGCTCCTCCGGAGGAGACGCCCTGGAGCCGTCGGCCGCCTGGAAGAGGACGAAGCAGATGGCAAGGAGCAGCGGGAGCGCAGCGAGCACTGCGGGGCGCTTCATCACCATCGTGAGTGCGGCAGTGCGCGCGTGTGTGGGCGCGTGCGGTGCGGCGTGCGAATGAACTCGCGATCGAGGTGACTGAGCTTGCAATGCGGACGATGGCCGATAAATAGCGAAAGAGACGTGCGTCGCAAGTCAATCGAGCTGTAAGAGAAGAAAAAAAACTGACACGTCCAGCCAGGACATGGTAAGTAGATGGAGCCTTCGTCTCGAAGGAGCTAGCCACGACAAGGTGACTGCACTCATGGCCGTAAAACTTGACGAGTCTATACTAGCTACCATGTATCGAAACCTGGGCCATGTTTAGTTCACTCCAAAATCCCAACTTTAACACTATGCAAAAAGAAGATTCCCCATCACATCAAACTTACGGTACATGCATGGAGTACTGAATGTAGACGAAATCAAAAACTAATTGCACAGTTTTGTTGTACTTTGTGAGACGAATCTTTTGAGCCTAATTAGTCAATATTTGGACAATAATTCACAAATACAAACGAAACACTACAATGTTGCTACAGTAATTTTGGCACCCCAAAGTCGGACCCTGGTGCAACCTCCTTTTCTTGCCAGGCGCGAGACACCAGACGCAGACAGATCCATGGGAAGTCGTCGCTAGGAACGAGGACGCAACGCACGATTCTAGGAAAATCCTTTTGGTGTTCCGTGCGTACCTAGCAGATTTTCAGCTACAGTCGGTGGTCGATGCACGCCGATCGATGCGCCAGTCGCGCAACGTGTTGCCGAATGCTGGCTCTGGCTGTGACCTGTGAGCACTATGCCCGCTGCATTGGAGTGATAAGTTTGGTTGGGAATTGGGATCATGTGAGATCAACTCATCAACACATCGGTGTGCTTCGAACTGGTCAAGCATGCATCGCATGGACTTGCGCAAAAGTACAGAATCTACTTGCATTGTGCTCTTCCGTGCGGCAGCTACTCGGGTTTGACCTGGCATTGTGCTTGCATGCCGTGACTTTTGGTGCGTGCATGTTTGACGGTGCGACTCGTGGCATGTGATGCCTTTGCCTTGCCAGCATCGGCTAGCCCGCCAGCGTGCAAACAAAAAGTTGGTTGGATGCTAGTCAACGGCGTGTCTCAGCTCCCAATTCACATTTCTAATGATTTCGTCAGCTTGCTTATACAGTTTTCTGATGTGATAGTGCCGGCCAATGGATGATTAGTAGTAAGTCCTAAAAGGCATATAATTGCACAGCCAGTAGTAACGGTGTACAATCAGCTTTGAAGATCAGCAATGAACGAATGAAACTGGACAAGGGAAAAAGGGAATGAAACAGACTGCAGGTGTTTCACACGCATGCATTGCATCCACGTCCACCCCGAGGAGAATAATCAATGCTCGGACGGCGGGGTGCAGCCGTTGTGCACGTCGCTGGAGTGGCAAGACGCCCTGGCAGCCGAGTCCGCGCCCTCCACCACCCCTGCCACTGCCAGGAACCGCCGCGCCAACTTGGAACGCCGCAGCACCGGCGGCCCGGCCAGCAGCGTGCTACCGTGCCTCGACCCGACGACGCCCTGGTCCTTGTCGCGCGGGGATGATGCCGTTGCCATCGACGACGACGGTGCCGCGCCATCACCGTCGGCACGGGCACTACTCTGGCCATCGTCGTCCTCAGCGATCGCCACGGGTCGGGCCCCGGTCTCGGCGGCGTCGTCGTCGGGGTGGTAAGGCGGCTCGTCACGGTGATGAGCAGCGGGAACCAGCGGTTGTTGGTGCTCCGTGGGTCGCAATAATGCCCGCGCTGAGCAGTCGCGGACTTGGAAGAGGAGGAAGGGGACGAGGATCAGCGGCAGCATTGTTGCGAAAACGGGGCGTGCCATCTTCTTCTTCTTCTTGTGCAAAGTGCGTGGCTGCGTTTGCGCGCGCGTGTGTGGAGTGTAGTCTCGGTCGCCAATTCGAGCTGGGCTAGCTAGCTCCTAGTACGAATGATCACAACGGGCTCTGCATGGGCCAGCATTTTATAGCAGGGAGGATCGAGCCGGCAGGGCTGCATGCATGCAACGCGAAGGAAAGTTCGAAGTAACTTTACTCGTATGACTCTACGAGTACAGTGCAAACGAACTGAAGTCCACTGGGACACGCGCAGCTCGTGGGCGGTGCCTTGGTACGGAAAGAAGTCGATGTGGTACGGTACTTGTGGTAGGCAGTAGCCGAAAGTTTAGACCCGGATATACAAATATACAGAACACAAAAACCTGGTGATTGCCCACCCATCCCATGCGGTTTCGATCCAGACTTGCCCGTGCGCGCTCATCGCGATCGGCCGACGCGGCGACGACTGACACTACTTCAGGTTCAGGATCAGACCGGCACGAGGCAGACACTGGACAGTCTCCAACTCCCCTGTGTCGTCTGTCTACCATACATGTCGATAAGGCACTTGGCGCCCGCCGCCCGGCGTCACGTATTTGCCAATGCAAAAGTCGCCAAAAACGCGCGTGGCACAGCGTGATCCGTGTGCTTCATGAGGCATGGCCGCATGAGCGATGAGTTTTATTCAGAACAGATCGAAAACAAACCGGAGGCCCTCTGAACAGCAAAAGGAACGGGTGTACAGAGGTTCGTCTGTAGCGGCCGCTTTTAGATACGCGTGCTTGGGGTGTTGGCGTATTGCCGTATTGGTCGGTTGGTAAGGTTTTCTCCTCACGGGAACTCCATGAAAAACGCGCTTGAGACGTGGTGATTTATCTAGCACGAGGCGAAGCGACCAAACTAAACGATGCAAATGCTTTATCTTCAGAGAAGATCCGGATCATGGCCTGAACCACCACCAGGCCTGTTTGGTTGGCTGCTCCAAAAGAAGCGACACTTCACTCTCTTTTTTCAGACCAAAAGGCGACATTTCAGGCTGCCATCTCGGAGCTGCGCACGTGGGGGAATCCTGCTTCAAAATGGCCAATAACGGCCGCAAAAGTACATCATCAATACATGTGCCGCCCTCGACCACCAAAGTAGAGCAACAAGGCAAGACTTTGGAGCTAGGAGCTAGCGGTGCTACATGTGTTACGTTTAGCTTTCACCTTATGGAAAACTGGAAATCAAAATCAAACTATATCAAAGAGCTCAAAGCATCATGACGATATCACTTCGTCTATGATTAGAAAAGATCCACACCCTGCAGCAAGCTCTACAGCTTGTACAACTGAACAATGCGACTCCCGATGACAGGCCAGAGCATGAGATGCTCTCTGACACCCTTCAGTCTTCAACTATCCAAAGTAAGCCTTTCTCTGCAAACATTTTACATTTGGAACAACTATGCCACACCATAAGCCAAGACAGTTCCTCCGGCTTGTGCACCGTCAAAGGCTGCAACACTCGGAACTCCTGCATCGGTAATTCGGCATAACATCCGCGGCAGCCTGTGCAACTTGTAATGCATATGCAACTGAAGACCAACAGCTGCCCAAGAGCTGCTGCGGTTTGGAACAGACTCTGCCCAGGCGAGGATCTATCCGCTGTCCAGATTGAGATAGTGTTAAGCTTGCCGTAGTTCATCTTTGAAAGAAAAGAAGATCAAATACTTTACGATAGTGTTTTTGAGAACGCAAACGATACTGTTACCGGTGATCAGTAAACACTGCAAACACAAACGATTATTGTTCACTTTGTTTGGGCCCACTCAGTCAATGGAATCGGAAAGAAAAGGTCTGCTATAGTTGACTTCATGATCCCTGTTGTCAATGGAATCAGATGTATCATCAATTCATCATCCCTGTTGTCCAGTAATGGCTCTTAGAAAATAAATTTAAGTTTATCCCATCTCCTTCGATCTAAACTGCTATAGTCTTATTTTTTATAACCTCAAACTCTAAAGTTGTGTAGTCATTCGATTCTCATTATTCATTTGTGTGTCCTAGGCTATATGTGCCTACCTGCATAATTCATTTTGAAGCCAACTTAGTTAATTTACCTTTTAAATTTGTCAATAGTTAACTGCTTTTATATATAAGTTCTATTTACCTCTTCCATCTGCATTGTGTCACCTATCTGTCATTATCTTTGCACATCATGGTTTGTTGTTTCAATTAATTTGGTTGCATCTCATGGGATTTATGTTAGGAACCTAAGATTTTTTTTACTGACCATAGAAAATACATGTAGTCTTTACGTTTGTTCCTTTTCCTTTGCATCTTCCGGGTTTCAAAACGTCAAAGGCTAATTTGGAATTTGACTAACCATAGAAAATATTTGTAACATTTTACATTTGTTCTTATCATTTGTATCTTTCGGGTTTCAAAACGTCGAAGTCTCATTTCCTTTCTATTCTGTTAACTTTAATTATGGATTTGCATATGTTAATCATCTGTTATCTGTACATCTTCACTAGAGGCGCTATTATTTTTTGCAAATTACATATATTAATTAGCTAACCATGAGACTTTGCCTCTAATGAGTTTAGGTCAGTGGCATAAAGAATTTGTTCTTTTGACGGATGATATTTGTTGTTTTTACTGACAATTGAAGGCATTTGTTATTTTTATAGTATATTTACTTCTATTGTAAACGTGTTCCTTTTCAGAGAACTGTACCTATCTTGGCAATGAAGAATGCCCTTAAGAATATCTTGTTCTAGCTTGGTCGCCTTCTGATGAAACCAATCGATTCATGTTTACTGTCCAATATTATTTTGCATTATTGTTCCTGAGTTATTGCTTCTACTGTTAGTTTTTTCAAATAGACAGTGTAAATCTTGTTAAATTATACAATTTTAAATAAAATATTAAATTATTATTGCTTTCTCACTGAAGGATAATAACTCTGTATAAAACTTCTACATACCTATTAGTACGGATAACTCTGTTTAATTGTTTATTCTGCTCGCTCAAGTATTTATAGTACAAGCTAATTTTATTTACTCTTGACCATTTCCTATAAATTGTATTATATTGTCATGTAAATGAGATTGATTTTTTTAATTTTAGAATTTTGAAGGTTGTGTTTGCATATGAGGGGTTACTCACTTAGGAAATAAATTTGTTATCTGACTAACTATAGAAAAAATTATTCAATTGTTTTTATTTATTTTGGCCTAATTTCATTCTTTTGAAGTTGTGTTTGCATCTGAGGGTTTACATCATTAGAAAATAAATATGTTATCCGACTGACTATAGAAAAATTTGTTCAGCTATTGGTATGTTGGCCTGCTTTTATTCTATTGAAGGTTGTGTTTGCATCTGTGGGTTTACTCACTTAGGAAATAAATTTGTTACCCGCTGACTAAAAAAAATTTGTTCAGTTGTTGGTATTTTGTCCTATTTTCATTCTTTTTAATCAGGTATGTATCAACAAGAATATATACTGAGTCTAATTTAGTGTGCTCTAGCATTTACATCATAAGTTGCTTCAGTCACTGTCATTTATTTAAGTATGAAATGTAAATGAGATAAAGTTTTGATTTTGAAATCTAACGGTTGTATTTGCATTTGAGGGGTTCCTCACAGTTACAAAATTATTTTGTTATCTGATTGATTATAGAAAAAAAATTGGTATGCTGTTTAATTTGTGGTTTGCTTGTTTTATCTGCATCAAGAAGGCTTTTGTTAGAGATGATGTTCTGATAACCAGGGACAATATGACATATTTTGGTATCCAAGAAGGTGACAAGGACTGTCTGGTTGTAGCTTGATCTGCTAGTGCTGAAAATAATATTTGGTTCATGACCACTGTTCATGCTTTGGAGAGGACGGCTGGTTCTGCTAATGTTGCTTTGTTTAGGATTGCTGTAGACCTGTGCGGAAGTTTGGATTCATCCTTTGTCCTGATAATGAGACGGCACAGATTTCGGGGACACCATGTTACATTTAGTGTGGAGAAGATCTTATTTGATCTTGTGAGCAGTGTGCAGGCAATATCTTTTGGTGATGATCTCTGCCAGCACCCAAGGGTTTCAAAAATGGATCTGATTTTCTGTTGTTTCGTTCAGATGCAGCATTCAGATGTCCTTTTCTTTATGAATAATGTTAATATATGGATGTCTCTAATTATATTACAATTATTTATGAACAACTCTATATATTGCAATATAAATGATGGTGTTATGATCATAAGCTCCTTGTTCTTCAGATAACATTGTTGCTGTAAGGTCTCTTGAAGTTAACTTTATTATTTTGATCGTGTTTAATATGCAGCCATGGCACTGAATTTCATGTACTCATTGTTATGCCTTTTCGTGCCCTCATTATTTAGCACCGTTTAATTCTAACCTAGTGGTTAGACATTCGAGTGACAGACCAACATGTAGCACTCGATTTTTCTCCCCTTCCAAATCGAGTGTTTTATGCAATCAAATTACTCGAGTGATGGTGGCCACAATGATGCCTGAGTGACAGGTACAATAGTGCTCTTTATATCAAAATTACAAAGTGGTTGCTTACTACTCTCTCCCTCCAAAAAAGAAGGTAACTCTCGCTTCCCGGTAAGTCAACTAATTTTAAATTTAACTAAATTTATATAAAATAAATATTAATAGATTAATCATGTAATATACTAAATCTATTTGGAGACGTGAATGTTAGTATTTTTTTATAAATTTAGTCAAATTTGGAATTATTTGACGAGAAGCGATAGTTAGTTTTTTTTTTGGGACGGATGGAGTAGATTATTACGGGTGCGCTAACAAGGAAGAGCATTTCTTTGCAGTTTTCAGAGAGCGCAAACACCGAAGCCATTTATGCAGCTCAGGCTTCTTGCAAGAATTGTACAGATCCCAGAAAGCAGAGCCGTCCCATCAACGCCCAGCAACCTGCACGCGCGTTGTCGTCCTCACCCGCGCCGGCGACTCGAGCGCCAGCGGCCGGCCGCCATCCTCCCTCCGCCGCGAGCGAGCAGCACCACCAGCATCGCCTGGTGGAACCTCCCCACCGCGCCTGCCGGGAAGCACGCGCGCACGCCTCGGCCCAGGAACGGAAGCGCCTCGCCGTCGCCGGGCTGCTTGGCTTCTTCTTCGCCTCCCACGTCAGGCCGGGCAGGAAGCGCCGGCCCCGGCGACCCTGCGCCTGCCGCGGAGCAGCCGGCCGGCCCGTGCAGAAGACGAGACGAAGAGACGATGAGGGCGGCGAGCAGCAGCGCCTTGCAGCCGGAGAGCTCCATTGTTCGATCACTCGGAGCTAGGAAAAGAATCTGAACTCTGCTGCGAGAGCTGCCCGGATCACATTCCCAGTCTCAGATGTTCTGAAGGACACGAGCGCTGTGCTGCTATTTATGGTTGCCGGCTCGCCGCCCAGGCCGCACTCTCACACGCATGCGATCGCTGCAGGGAAGTGCGCTGGAAATTTGGGGTGCAACTTCGATTGGAGTTTTATCTCTTCCATTTGGAACAGAGCGAGCACACTCGCATGCTGAGACATTCGTCATGACTTACGTTTACGTGCGTACGACCACAACTAGCAGTAGGAACTTCCAAGAAATCCTAAATAGTCCCATAAGTCAACAACACACGTCTGGCTGTACTTCCACTCCATTTCCTACTTCAGTTCATGAGCCGGAGCAACCTCAGCATCAGTACATGCTGCCCTTGTCAAATTTTTTTTTACTTGGTATATTCATTCATGCCTGACGCAGGTCCTGGACGGTGCGCGTTTCTATTTCAAGCAGGGTGCCAGAAAATGCCTGGAAGTAGGTAGCAATGGTACCTGTCATCGTGTCACAGATTTGTGCATCGCAATCAACAAGTTGCAGGAGAGAGACAAATGCCTTTCAGCACACCTAGGTACTACAATAAATCATGTGCCCTTCTTTGCAACTAAATTTTGAAAGAAACCATATGGGATCAACTAATAGTACAAAAGATAGCGATACTCTGTCAAGTTATCACCGATATCATCGCCAAAAGATACTTTATAATCACTGGTCGGACGATGGAAACTTTATGTACTGGATGGATTCACATCTGATTCCACTCTAACACCATCTGATCTCTGAGACCGCTGCAAAATTATAGACGCATGCATCAGTGGCAATCGACAGGCAAGAGAGTTACTAGAGTAATAGACTGCTTTCCATTTCAACAAGCAAAACAAAAGGTGAAAGCAAAGATTAGGGAGTTAGGGACAGTTAAGTTGGAAAAAGCCAATAATGCTAGTACACCAGCCTGCTGAGAAATAAATGTTTGAGAATTTTTCTCATATAATTCAACTAGAAATAGTTCCCGATTTTAGAACATATACTCAATCAAGAGTTACTTTGATTAGGGGCTATGTATGTTGTAGGCAATGGCTTGAAAATTACTAGTCTATTACCGCCGTTCTTAAATTTAGGACATTTAGGACAAGCAAATTAGTTCAAACGTTAACTATTCTGCTAGTCCTAAAAATCATATATTTAAGAATGGAGGGAGTAGTTTTCATCACGGTGGCTGCATGTTTTAAGGGTAAGATTCTACAAGCTCTTTTAACAATTGGCATCAGTAAAAGATAACTGTTGGTAAAGCTCTAGAGAGGGGGTAGAATTAATCTTCTTTTTCGATGGAATTTTGGTCCCAAGAACTTCAAGAATGGAAGGAAATTATAAATTTACTAGAGTTGGTTCAGTTGAATAAAGAATAAGATATTACTGGATGGGCTTTGGAGGAAACAGGAATTTTCACTACATCTTCCATGCATAAATGTGTAACTTTCCCAGGGTGTTAGAGAGATATGGCATTCCAAAATTCAAACTACCTCTTGACAATTAAAATTTTCCTGTGGCAATTACATAATACAGGATCCAATCTGCTGAGCAATTGCGGAAGAAAACTGGCCTAGAACTGGACATTGCAAATTCTGTAATACTGGGGAAACTGCTGACCATATATGTTTCCCTGCCCATTAGCTAATTTTTCTTTTGGTGCTTAGAAATATTCTAAACTGGGGTTATATTCCTTCAAATTTAAAGCACTTTTCTTTGAAAAAAAAACTAAAGCAATTTTCTCATTTAGCTTTAGAGAATAAGGATCACAATACCAAGATATTGTGTGTGTTTTATTAGGTACCACATGATGGATGCTTTGGCTAACTCGTAATGATTTTATTTTCAAGAAACAAATTGTGTCTTCCCTGCAGGCACTGGTATTCAGAATCTACTGTTCATGTATGACAGGAAGGATTGAAGACCAGTTGAAGGCAAGCTATCACCATTGACAAATGGAGTCCTTGTCTGTTGGGATTGGATGATTTTCTAATAGGACATAGTCAAACAGTTCTGGTTCAGTAGGGATGTTAGCTTTTGCTTCTGTTAAACTCACACTGTTTTGCAGACAAACGGTTGTTTATCCAGACTAGTCTTGCTGGTGGGTCAGAGTCAGTTTGGGTAGAGCTCATTCGGATATTACGATCTAATGTTGCATTGTAAACTGGGAGACCCAGCCAGCTCTGTTATACTTTCTATAAAAAAAAAGAAGGGCAATCCTTTGGTCTTCTAAATCAGATAAGTAAGAATATATAGTTCAGCTGCCAATTTGGTCCAAACATTGCATAGGGAACTATTCTAAGTTAAGAATGCATGCTTTGCTTCCCTTTGCTTAATTCCTTGTAACTCTAATCTCAGTACACATGTGTCCTTAGGCTTACTCATTGCTAGGAACTGTAGGTCAGTAGTAATCAAGACACCTCATTACCCATATGGTTACCAAACGAATATTCAATCTGGAATTCTTACAAGGTGTTTGGGTAGTAGACTTGGTGGTGGAGGTGGCAGTTCTTCACTCTTGGTGTCAGATGCCAAATGCTTCTGCGGAGCTTGATGGCTATCAATCAAGAAAATCAGTTAGCAAGCATACTAATACAAGCAGAACTACTACCTCAGAACATGCATAATATCAAAGAAAACCATAAAAATAAATTATTACATCCAAAGCATGTAGATCATGAATGCCAATTTTGAGCAGGTGATCACATTGGTAGTAAATTATATCCCTTCAAATTGCTTTTCAACCAGCATCAAATCAGAGGAACTGCATTATAGCATGTGACTTAATCTAACCTTCATGATTGCTCACTAAGATGCTAAAAGCACAGCTGAATGAGGCTATGGGACAAATTCATAACATTGTGTAGATTTATGGATAATTCAACTTGATGTATCCAGTCTTGAGAGAACCAAGTGATTTTTTGAAGCAGGGAGCACCAACGTCAACAATATCATTTTACTATTTCATCCAGCATAAAACTGTATTTAAGAACATGAAGTGTATATGGGAGATTTGTCACTTAAACAAACAAAGCACTGCTCTTGCAAAAAATGTTCTCCTTGCATATCTGTCTCTCAAGTAAGGCAATGTCCAACAACTTAAAAGACTATCTACCTACTTGATCATATGGATCTTAAGGAACATACAAAGGTTTGTGGTGGTTGATACAATGTACAAGCAACACATTACCTATTTGTGAATAAGAACAATAAATACAAATGGTGGTTAGGAATTTTAATGCATAAGTCAAATGACTTACTTTGCTGCCTCTAAAATATTCTCCAAATATGTGGCATCTTTCGTTTTGGGATACCTATCTGCAGCCTGAATGGGAAAAACCATACTTAGAATCCGAGAAAATTAATAGAAAAGTAGATGCATGCAGAATACAGGTGCAAGCTTAAATCATAGTATGCTATATCAAGGCTTGCAATAGAATTAAACTACTGGGTGTAACAAAAAATAGTTAACTTTTCACACTTTTATGTCCAGCAGGATTAGAACAGAGAAGGTTACCAAAATATGTTAATGGCATCAAGCGTCTAGCAAGAAAACTATCAAAGGACAATGTAAATACTAAGCTTTAGGCCACTAACTTTTGAAGGATAATCACAGTTCTCCTCAGAGAAAAACTGGAAGAGCTCAAGGGTGCCTTCTAGCCCATATTCCTGCCAAAAAAACTTGTCTGTCAGCAAAGCTGGACACACTCAGTCCAGTCAAATGACTCTATGATCATCAGGTAGGTGCTCTGTCACATACTCTGTTGAATCCTCCATTTACAGCAATATTTGCTATCGGTGACCCATATTTGTCGTGAAACAGTGGTCTGAAGTCTTCTAGTTTAGTAGAACTTGAAGGATGGCAGGCTGGTGAAACAATAGTGAGTGGCTCCTCTGACTGGGATAATGCTTTGATCTTAGCCTAGACATATTCAAGAAAGCAAAAACAGTGCAAACCTGTCAGGCAATTGAAGTCCACACCAAGTAGCAGCACAAACACAATTTACCCAAAACAGTCCAGTCCCAGTTACAGGATATGCTACCGATGTATCTAGATTTCCAGTAAAGTACGTTGGATTTATTAAGGACATGTACAACAATGTTGTAACTAGAGTCCGAACAAGTGATGGCGACACAGATAACTTTCCGATTAGAATAGGACTGCATCAAGGGTCTGTTTTGAGCCCTTATCTATTTGCCTTGGTGATGGATGAGGTAACAAGGGACATCCAAGGGGATATCCCTTGGTGTATGCTCTTCGCGGATGATGTAGTGCTAGTTGATGAAAGTCGAGCAGGAGTAAATAGGAAACTGGAGTTGTGGTGGGAGACCCTAGAGTCAAAAGGTTTTAGACTCAGCAAAACTAAAATTGAATATATGAGATGTGACTTTGGCACTACTACACATGAGGAGGGAGATGTCAGTTTGGAAGGCCAAGTAGTGCCCAAGAAGGATACATTTCGATATTTGGGATCAATGCTACAACGAGATGGGAATATTGATGAGGATGTTAGTCATAGAATCAAAGCAGAGTGGATGAAGTGGCACCAAGCATCAGGAATTCTATATGACAAGAGGGTACCATTGAAGCTAAAAGGCAAGTTTTATAGGACGGCGATTAGACCTGCAATGCTGTATGGTGCAGAATGTTGGCCTACAAAAAGACAACATGTCCAGCAGATAGGTGTTGCGGAAATGCGTATGTTGCGTTGGATTTGTGGTCATACGAGAAGGGATCGAATCCGGAATGAGGATATACGTGATAGGTTAGAGGTAGCACCAATTGAAGAAAAGCTTATCCAACACCGGCTGAGATGGTTTGGACATGTCCAACGACGTCCTCCGGAGGCACCGATGGGTAGTGGAACCCTGACAGTAATATGAAGAGAGGCAGAGGAAGACCAAAATTGACATGGGAAGAGGCAATAAAAGGAGATTTGAAGGGATGGAATATACCCAAAGATTTAGCCCTGGATAGGAGTGCTTAGAAAATAACTATTCATGTGCCCAAACCCTGATTTGTGGCTCTTGTTAGGTTTCAACTCTAGCCTGCCCTAACTTGCTTGGGTATGAAAAGGCTATGTTGTTGTTGTTGTTGTTGTTGTATCTAGACTTCCAATACATGAACGACAGAAAGGAACAACGCTAGGATTCTAAATGACACAAGATAGGATCTCAAAATCCAAATGGGATATTACATGCTACGAATGATAGACCTATTTTTTGTAGTTCTCAGTGGGTTATCCAGCCAACTCGTGGATGTACAGATGTGCAGCAAAATTCAAGTTACATCAAGTCCACAACTCACAGCTCCGGCATAGCGCGTACTAGCTGAACATTGGCACTTCTGAATTTAGCATTTCGAAGTGTTGTTCTGATCAAGGTAAACTAGGCAGCGGAATTTACAGTCTCGGATATATACAAACGCTACGGAATCATATTCGGCATAAACAGCTGAAGCAACCAGTAGCTGTCTTACCTTGGCAGCTTTGATTCGCGTGGAAATGCCCGACAGCTTCTCGCGCTCCTCAGCGGTCTGAGAAGGGCACAATCAAATGTTAGGGAAATTGAGAATTTCAGCGCACGGGGAGAGTAAAGGGGGGATCATGGGTTCGAGCGACAAGCCGAGATGGGGAAGGGAGAGCATGGTGGCACCTACTCGCTTGGTGACGGCATCGAAGATCTGGTCGGCAGCGGCCTGCAGGTCGAGGAGGGTGCGGCCGAGGTCGCCATAGCCGGCGGCGTGGGCCGTACGACGTCTGTCCCCGTCCTCCGACACCCGCAGCATCTCCTCCCTCTTCCTCTCTCCTCTCCGCCGGCGAGGGAGCTATCCCAGTCCCAGAAAATGGGCCAAAGTTTTCTTCCGCAAAACGGACCGAAATCTGTTAGCAGGAAGTGACACGGCCCAGCTTTATGGGCTGATAAGCGAGCCGCGTGCAGTGTTGTTGCCTCGAGCTCTCGACGATGATGATGATTGATGGTCGGATAAAGTCCTATTTACCTCTCCCAAGACTCCTCGTGTTTTGGAAACCAGACACAAGGCCCCCTCAACCCGATCCCATGCTTGTTTTGTCCTACGTGGAGCCACATCATCTATCATATGTGTGGTAACCTGCTCGACATACCCACATGTCAGCCTCTGTAATTGGCATCTTCCTCCCTCTTTCAATCGCAGTGTAGCGACCGACCCCTAACCTTTCCCAGTTAGGTTTGATCTCCGCCCTTAACCTCAGTCGGTTGTTCTGTTGACCGCACCTAAGTGCTCAGTCTTCCGCCAGTTCCGACCCCTGAGATCCGACCCCTACCGCTTCGTTTCTTTCCCGACCCTGGCGAGTTCAGCCCTCCGTCGGATCCTGCTGACCTTCCTCACCCGTCCGATCTTTTCCCCCGGTGGACCCGTGAGATCCTTTTCTAGATCCCCCGCGTCAGCCGCACTCGAGTTGCATGGCCGCCTCAGAGTTTTCCTGCCGCGTGGCTCGTCTTCTCCGACACCATCGCCCAGTTTTGTCTCTGGCGAGGAACAGAGTTGGGTTCCGCGCCCTTTTCCCCAATGGCAGCGGAAGCCCTCTGCACCCCTTTCTGCAGACCCTCGTCTCCCGCGCCCATCATCGCGATACCAGATCCCGGCCCCGGAGACCGATGTCGCCCGTCTTTTCCGTCCCTTCCAGCAACAGTTGCGCCGCCCGGTCGTCGCTACACGACGATTCCCCCACCGCCAACCCCGACCGCGGCCGCAACAGTTCCTTTCCCCGCTCTGTCAGAAGCCGCCCGACAATCTGTTGTTCCGCGCTCTCCCCCGCGCCGCGTCCGCTTGTTCTCCCACCTGTGCGCCCTCGATCCTAGTGCTGTTTAACCGGTCGCGTCTATCACCTCTCCCGCACGACGACGCCCGCTCTTCGCCAAATCCCAACCACCGGTCTACCCGCGCCTACGCCGCCCTGACGGAGTAGCGCAATGATCGCTGGCGTCACCCCCGGAGTTCTGCAACACCGCCCGGTTTGCTCAATCGCCGCCACGGCAGAGCACTCCATTGCTTCTCCCTGGCCTTCGCGCCGCTCCTCTTCTCTCTCTCCGCGACGTTTCCGTTCCTCTGCTCCAGCAGCTATAAAAGGAATGCCCCGTCGCCGGAGTTCCCTCCGTCTTTGTTGCCCTTAGCCTCCCCTAGCCCCCTGCTCAAGCTTCTAGCGCCACCCACCCAGTTCTTGAAAAGTTCTTCTCCCAGTTCCTTCTCAGTTCCCCAAGTCACCCCGCAGCTTGCTCCCCTGTGCTGCGTAGAGCTCTCTTGTGATCCGCAAGAAGCGCCGCCACCGGAGCATCGCCGGTCTTAGTCCCTGCTCGAAGCTTTAGTTCCCCGCCCAAGTCTGCCTCTTCCCGACCCCAAGCTTTCCTTTCAGGAAGAAGGTGAGTGCCGACCCTAAGTCCGCCTCGCCCGACCCCTCCTATCCGCCCGACCCCAGTTCCGTCTCGTCCGACCCTGTCTGTTCGCCGACCCTTGTCCGCCTCGCCCGAGGGCTTGGCTGTGATCTTTTTCTTCAACTCGAGGGTGTATGTGTAAAACGTGGGAACCCTTCAGCGCCTACGTCTGAGGATCCCAGTTATCACATCCTCTAGTTCAAGGATCAGACCACTAGTTTCCCTTCCTACCCTTACCTGTTGATCATCATCAGCTCTCTCAAACAGCCTCAACCTCCTGCTCTTTGTCGCAAGTTTCTGGGCTCAGGAGAGCCAGTGTTGCTGTTGAAATAACCGTCTAAGCTAACCCTTGCATTGCATTCGTGTAGAGCTGCACCTCGCCGACGGCTTCTACGAGTTGCACCCGGCGCCCTACGAAGAAGCGGTAGCCGAGTTCCTGCCCGCGGAAGTCGAAGCCGCCCCCGAAGTCGAGCAGTTCCAGCCCTCCTTGTTTGCAGGCAAGCCCCGGTTGCATGAAAATCCTACGTGTTCTTGCCAAACTTGCACATGCCTTCCGAATAGCATGTTTGTGCATTTACGTTTAGGAGTTGTATGAAACCCTAGATACATGACTTAGTAACCCTTGATATGAGCACTAGCTGTTGGACCGAATAGCTGCATTGCTTAAATAGGAGACGGTAAAAGCCGAGTGATCTCCTGTCACTCGCGAGTTGTAGGAGCTGCATGTTTACTCTCCTGTTACAACTATAAGGATGATGGACGGGGCAGGGTTTTGGGTAACACTTTGGTGGTCGGATGGTTGCCCCGTCTGTCTATGAAAACTTGCTAAGGCCCGACAGTGGTGGTGTTCGTGATCAAGTGTTTGAAAGTACTAGCCTCATACTTAGTATGGGATGAGGAAGCCTAGTACCTGATTGAACCTAGACGTGAGCGGTCGCCCCATTGTTCTTGGAACGGAGTTTCCCCTACTAGTTGTCGCACGTGGTGGCAAAGCGTGGTCACAGAACGGCAGAGACCGGGTCTGTGGAACCTTGCACCAAAGG
Source organism: Setaria italica (assembly GCF_000263155.2). Lineage (NCBI taxonomy): Eukaryota > Viridiplantae > Streptophyta > Magnoliopsida > Poales > Poaceae > Setaria > Setaria italica. The sequence goes on from NC_028458.1 coordinate 7,272,207, forward strand.
AAATGGGCCCGACACGGGTTAGGGGATTGATGGGGAAGGCCGACACAGGAAGCGACCTCCGGGTGCGCGGATGTCGTGGGGCTAGGTTCACCATGCATGGTTAAAGAACTCGAATCGATTCGTCTGCCTCTCACAGTTTGAGATTACTTGATCGCTATGTCACCCTGAGTAAATGAAGAATCTGATGATGGCAATGTTGTTGTTTTTATCTACACACTTGATTGGCTCGATGTTTGCTTAGAATAGGTTGCACAACCTAGACTGGTAAGTAAATCTAGAACCGGAGCTAAAACTTGAAAATAGGTTACTTAGTGCTTTTGGCAAAACAAACCCCTCAGCCAAGAAGCCTTGCATGTCTAGTTGGAAGAGCAGTTGGCTCCTCCCCGGTTAAGTCTTGTTGAGTTTAGTAGCTCAGCCTTGTTGTGGCTCCTGTTTTTCAGGTGAAGTTGCAGTTCCCGACCCCTCCCTTGTTGGCGCTTGCAGCTCCCGCCAGGCTAGACGGTCGAGTGGGACCCCTCCTCGGACGGCGAGGAGAGGACTCAGTGATGTTCTGGTTGGCCTCGCCCGGACGTCCGACCCCGACGAAGTCTTCCGCTAGCTTTTCTCTGTTGATCTTTGTTTGTAAACCCTAATGTTGGATTTTATGATGGAACCAAAATGAGTAAAACTTGTTCAAAATCCGTGGACTCGTTGTATTCTCTGTAACCGCTCGCCTTGTGTGGGTTGCTGAACTCGATCCTGTTTAGGTGGTTAAATCGGATGAAGTCCGACGGCGCTTCGTGTTGGCTTGAGTTAACCAGGGGTGTCGCATGTTAGGCGGCTAAACTCTGATTAATCAAGCTAATCCGAGGTGGTTCCGCCACACGCAGCCTAGGCCGTGGCCCCATAATCGGCATCTCCCTCCCTCTTTCTCAGTTGCAGCTCAGGCCGTGGCCTCCCAATCTAGGCAGAGCTCGTGGGGAATGCCGCGCCCGCGCCCACCCATCAAGGTCAAGGTTCCTATCCCATTCAGGCGACCCCCTGACGGCACTCCTCGACGTAGGGGGTGTTTGGATACACCTCCTAAAGACTTTAGTACCCGTCACATCGGATGTTTGATACTAATTAGAAGTATTAAATATAGACTATTTACAAAACCTATTGTACAGATGGACCATCTAATTCGCGAGACGAATCTATTAAGCCTAATTAGTCCATGATTTGACAATGTGCTGCTACAATAAACATGTGCTAATCATGGATTAATTAGGCTCAATAGATTCGTCTCGCGAATTAGTATAGGGGTTCTGCAATTAATTTTATAATTAGCTATGTTTAGTCCTTCTAATTAGTATTCGAACATCCGATGTGACACTCCTAAAGTTTAGCACATCATATCCAAACACCCCTATAATCCTCTGTAATCCTGTGATGAGTCGTGGACGCTGCCAACATCACCGCTTGCCGCCTCACCTCGTGAGCGTTCCTTGCCACATTCGCCTCTGCGCCAGCGACTGCACGTGTCACCGCTGCGCCGAGGGCTAAGTAGGGCCCCACTGTTCGGCGACCCCTAGGAACCTTGTGCAGTCACATCACTCGAACGCTCATCGGGCACACCTCCGCTCCCTAGCGCTCAACGCGGCCGACATGGGTGGGTGTTTGTGAGCCTGATGGCGGCGCAGCGCTGGCTCACCAGTGTAGCGAATCCGGTGGACGCCGGCTCCCAGCCAAAAAACAATTAATCAAATCAGCTTGATGTCAGCAACAACGACGATCAGACTGCATCGTGGCCACGAACTTGCCGCGGTGATAGCCAGATTGAGCACCACAAGGACCTAATTGAGCACCTACATCCAATTGAACATCTCATGGACAAAATTGAGTACTATCCGACCAAATTAAGAAGCTTAATTGTTCAATCAATCAATCCAGCATGCCTACACATAGCAGTGCTCTCGCTACCAGGATAGCCGTGTCTGATCCGCTTGCTAGCCGTGGCCCCTGCCCTAGGCTACGCTCGCAGTGGCTGTCTCCCATGCTGCGCTCGCCATGGTTGCCGCTATCATGGCCGGTTGGCCCGCGTTGATCCGTGCCGCACTTGTTCGTAGCCGCCTCCCAGGCCGCAACTAAGAGAAGATGCTGATAATTGACATGGTATGTGTGCCTAGGTCTGAGGCCACAGGAGGGAAGGGCGAGCGAGTCAGAGCACGCTAGCAGCAGATCGAGCGCCGCCGCCGCCAACCTCCAATCTTCTCACACATTGCGGCCGTGCTTGCTTGCTCCCAGGGTTGGGCGGAGCTCGAGAGAGGGTGGAGCGAGGCTATTTCTTTTTTTTTTTTGACACATTAGCGAAAATTCATTCACATGTGAATACCGCTGCCATGTCAGCAATGGCGGACGCAGAATTTCCAAATTGGGCGTACCTTAATCCATACAACATCGCATACTATTCCTTCTCGACAAATGTAATGAGATAATCAGTCAAGAATTGATCTCCATACTATTTCTAAGCTTATTCTCCAGTCTTCACAAGTTTATTGCTGAAAATTCTCTTTGAACATTTGCAGTTGCAACCAGCAGTAGCATTAGTTCAATAAGCTTGTAGGCATGAGTGTATGGCATCCCTCTTTGTTTCAACAAACGATAATAAAAGCTCGGAAATGTTCTTAATTTTGCTAATCCTCTCATCCCTACACACAGCAGTGATGAAGTTACCAAGTTAGTAAGATAAGACTCTTGAAGTTACCAAGTTTGTAAGATAAGACTCTTCAACTCCGTAACTGAATGACTGAGATGTGTTTGACAAACATCAGCTGGAGCAATGCAAATTAATCGATTGCTAATTTGCACTTCACGAACTTTCTGTTGTGGTGAATTTCCTACAGCTGTCGCTGGCATAAACAGCTTGGCCTGCCCAGTGCCCACTACCGCTATGGCCTCCCGCCAGTCGGCACCAGCGGCAGCCGCACCCACACCCGATGTGGCCTACTCCATGGCGCAACTGCGCAAGCCACCCCCACGCCCAATGTAGGTTCTGCGCATTTGTGCTTGCCTTAGCTGGCTCGCCGTTTCGCCCCAAATTTGCCAATAGCCGAACCTATCTCAAACTGAGCAACGGAGGAAAAGAATGCTAGGGATGACCGGCGGTTGCACGACGGCAGTTGCTCGACGCGTGGCACGGGGTTTGGAGTTTGGAATCATTTCACGTGCCACGTCCATTCAGGAGGCAGCCTCTCTGCGTCCCTGGGCGGGCGGGGTCACCGGCTTGTTTTACTGCGGCAGCCTTGCACCACACGACGCCGGAGGCCGGCGACCGGGGTGCGTGTCCGCGGCGGCGCGGTACCTCCCGGCCGAGTTGATTCCAATAGCTTTTGGGCAGCCTTTCGACGGTCTCGGAGCTGCCACTGCCAGGCTAAAGCACGTTGCCGTACTGCCGAAAGAACGTGCGTACGAGCTAACGAAGCTAAAGTCGTGACAGCGCGCCCAGAGCATGAGTAGCTGAGAACCATCACCATTCATCAATTTCTAACGCATCCAATCATTCCGTCATGGACGGCATCAGTTTATTTTTTTTCTTTCTTTTGTTTCGAGCAACGCATGCGTTTACCTGATCCAACCTGCTGTACAGTATATGTACTAGTGCTCTTTTTGAGTGTTCTAACAAATAACAGTCGTAGTACCTCGTGGCTTTAATTTTTCTTGTTCTGTTAGGCTAGTCTTGGACAATGTTCATGATAAAAATATAAGAATAGATAACTTGTATCAGCTGAGTTTCATGATGGTGAAACTCTTCTCATATATCATGAAACTCTCTCTCCTCTCTCCTTATAATAACCTTGCTGGGTTTTATGATGATGAAACTCTTCTCACATGTCATGGAACTCTCTCTCCTCTCTCTTTATAATAATCTTGCCACGTTAGTAAAATTGTTGATGTGACATGTTATTTAATGGTCATGAAACTCTTGATGAAATCTCCACTGAGACTGATCTTAGAGTTGTGTCTTTGCACTGGAAAGCGACACGAGTAATTGCTGCTTTAACAAAAAGGTGACCCGTTTGCATTTACCTCGACAGCAAAGCAATGCAATCAGTACTATTTTTATGGGCCAATCGGCCGTGGATTAATGATGTTATGGTCTGGTCGTTGCGCTCTGTGTCCTAGAGGATGTAAATGTCTGAAATCTGGATGGACGAAAGGAAAAGTCGGAGACGCGCTAGCAGTCTAGCGCATTTCGTTGAAAACACCGGCTGCTAGGATAAACCATGCAATGTAGACTTTGGGTTGCGTGCTGTACCGGTTCAAACCAAGTCAGAAGAACGTTCGTAGCTTTCACCTCAAAACCTAGACTTTCAATTTAAAAAAATTGACCTCCAAAAATTACCAAGCTTTTGTTACAACTTACAAAATCAAACTGTCGCAACCCGATTTGAAGGGGCACAAGATAAAGTAGGCTGCATCAAACAAAAGTTTGGCAGGATGTCAATTCCAAAAGTACTCCATGCAAGAGAACCAAAAAGACAGGAGAGAGAGAGAGAAAAGAGGAAAATAGACACGAGTGACATTTGAACTCCCAAGCCACCAAATGGCAGCAGCGCCCCCCTACCGCTGACAAATCGTGCATGAGACCGGACCAGACGCCCTACACTACAGCCAGCTACAGGCTTCAGGCTACAACTACCGGTCCACAACCACCGCTGCCGCCGTAGTGGCGTAGTGCCGGCCGCGCCCGTGCCACTCTCAACGCGCATCGCGGCCGGCATCCTCGCCATCTGCCGGTCGGTACGGTACGTTACAACTCCACGCGACGCGCAAGCGGGGGGGCGACAAAAACACGCGCCCGCACAAGTCGTCCTCTTCCTCCGCACGCCGACACGGCGCAAATCCCCCCACCCCAAGCCCACAAGCCCCGAGCGACGCCACACGCCGGCTCGTGCGGCTGCTCGCCCCGCGCCCGCCTCGGATTCACCGCCGCGCTCCGCGTCGCCGCGAGATCCCGTCCTCGCAATGGAGGTGAGTGCCGGCAACTCCATCTCCACCTAGCCTTCTGCTGGTCTGCGGAGGCGAGCTGAGCCTCAAAACTCCCTAGTACGCGGCGCTGTTGCTGTTTGCGTGTCTGGCGGCTGCGGGCTCAGTCGCCGGCGGGGTTTCCGCGGCGGGTTTGCTTGATTTGTGTTGGGAATGTCCACCGCGGTAAGCGGCATTCTGCGAATTCTGCGGGACGGCGTTGCTCCCGTTTGGGCGGTGGTTGCGGGTTTTCCTGGTAGATTTGGTACGCCCCGGTCCTCCGGAAGCCTGCTGCGTTGCTGAGAAATTCAAAGTGCAGACGAGCGCGCAAACACTCGAGTTGCGAATTCGTCTGTTTGCCGTTGGCTTCTAGCATTGTGTTGTGTTTGGTTGATGGTATGTGGATTGGCTGCACCTATTCGATTGCTTATTTCAGGCCCATCTCCCTCCGATCAGGGACACACGAACCCTACTGGTCACTCACTCAACCTTTGGCGGTCGTGTGTTTATAAGAGGCGGCTAGATCCGATCTTCAAGTTTGTTTCTCGTTGGGATGCCTCCCCTGAAATTTTGTGGCATGGTAGCAATCGACGATTTGTGCAATGGCAGTAAACATTAAACTGCATATTACCTCATTTTCCACAGTCTACGTTGAGATGCCTAATGATGTCATGGTTTTGCTCGAGTTGCGAATTCTAGCATTGTGGTGTGTTTGGTTAATGGTATGTGGATTCAGGGCTGGACCTTTTCGATTGTTCTTTTCAGGCTCATCTCCCTCCAATCAGAGGCTCACCAACACCAAACGCCTGCGGTTCTCTACTATTAGAAGTTACTCTACTGGTCTCTCACTAAACCTTTAACGGCTGCGTGTTTATTGGAGGCGGCTAGATCCGATCTTCAAGTTTGTTTGTTTCTCGTTGGGATGCTTCCTCTGCCGTTTTGTGGCATGGTAGCAATTGATGATTTGTTCAATGGTAGTAAATACTAAACTGCATATTACTGCATTTGTGCAAAAGGGATATGGTTTTGCTTGGTTTGCCATGACCTGTTGCCTTGCTTCATTGATTTGGCCATTTCATTGTGCCTTTTGGGTTTTTGTTTTCGGTTAATGAATGCTTCTGTTGATTTTTGCATTTACGAAAAAATAATTCGTCCCGTGTCCTGGTAATGTGACAGGATGACAAGGTACTTGCTATCCTGCATCGTGATACTAGAACATATATCTTGAAATTAAATCAAACATGCTGAACTTGACAATGTGTAACTGAATAAATGAATTGTGTTTCTACTTACACCGAGTCCCAGTGATACAAATGGTTTAACAAAAACGATTGGAGTATGAATAGTGGGTTGACCATGGTTCGTCATTGTATTTAAACTGAAATTTTGCAAGCATTCATTTCTAATATTTATTTCACAAACTCTCTTAATGTTTAAAGTTATTAATACATACAATTCGGGAAATAGTATACCCCACTTGAGATTTAGGTTTCTAGAATCAACTTGATGCTGCTATAGCATGTCATCTGTGATCTACAGTAACTTTTGCAACAGCTGTAACTACATCGCACTGCACACTTCAATCTTTTGCGCAGAGAGTTTGTTGAGGATAAACATGTTTTAATTCAAAAAAGGATAAACATGTACATATTAGGCATCTGACATGTTACATATTCTGTGAAATATTCTTTAAGATAAGTGGGTTGGCAGGTACATGTTCCTTCTTGTCAGCTTATTGTAGCTTTGTTAGCTGTTACGTTGTTTGCTAAGAACTATATTCAATATGTTTTCCCATGTTAAACTGTTGAGCATTTTAGGCAGCACAAGATCTTATTGGGAAACTTTTAGAAAATACGCGAACCCTCCAGGGCTAAAACGGCACCAAAATTTATCTAGAGTTTATATTTTGCCTACTGCCTTAAAAAATTTCTTCTCAAAATGACACTCTGGCAAGGTTCACAGAGTGCATTTTCTCTAAACCCCTCGCAATTGTTAATTCCCAATTACCCTGTTCTCCCTTTGGCTGGTAGTACGCTGCCTTACTCTTTTCTCTGGTAGCTGTTGCCTCACTGGCACTGATGTACCAGGCGTTCTGCGCCATTGCCATAATCGACTGACCCAATTTGGGTGGATACTACAGTAAACACCTTTTAGTAATTCAGTCCATTCGATTTGACAGCTGCCTGCAATTTGTCCTTTTTCAGCTTGAACTCTGGAATGTTTGGACTTTCAGGAGGGCTGAAATGTGTTGATTCTAATGTCACCTAATGCAGTAGTGCATAATCACTAAAATTGCGAGCTTATTTCCTGCCATGTACTGAGGTACTATTCAACCAAAGATCTAATACCATTTGCTCTTCTTCCTTTTTTCACAGATGCGAACAGTAAAAGTTAGCAACCTTTCGTTAAATGCTGTGAAAAGAGAGATAACAGAGTTCTTTAGTTTCTCCGGGGATATAGAATATGTTGAAATGCAAAGGTAATTTGTCACTGCTTCTAGTATTGGCTGTATATGCCTGGAAAATTGGAATTATACTTCTTAAAATATTTGCTTCTCTTTTCATTAGTGAATCCGAATGGTCACAGCTTGCTTATGTCACATTTAAAGACTCACAGGGAGCAGACACTGCTGTTCTTCTCTCGGTATGTTCAAATTCCTGCAACTCATTTCTTGCCATAGCCATTTAGTTTTTTCTGTTGCACTAGGATGGTCTTACCCTTTTCTGTTCATGCTATTTCATCTCAAATCTTTTGTTTTGATCCAGTATATGGCTTGCAATAATTTGATTATTTGTCAACAGGGGGCAACAATTGTTGATCGTGCTGTCATCATAACTCCAGCTGAGAACTATCAGCTGCCTCCTGAAGCGCACAAACAATTATCGGTAAGAATATTTTACATTTTATGACATGATCCTCATTTCAAGTTACATCAAATTCAGAAGAAAACTGGCCATTTTATTGGATTAAGATTACTTTTGTTCCCAAACTGAAGAGCTAGTTTATTGCAAGTTGTTTTTACAAACAAGTTATTCTCGCTATGAGAGTGTTTAGGGGTTAGCTGGTTAGGGCAGTTGTTCACATAATCACATTCTTCTTATCAAGAAAATACTCAGCATTGCAAACAATAAGAAAGTAGTGTATCTTTAACAATTCTAAACAAACTATGCATGGTGACAATCAGCAAGAAAACTTCTAAATTGGGCAGTTAATTTGAATCAGTCCTATTCAGCAAAATGAAAATGCATGTGCTGTCTCTCAAGTCACTTACGTGGAAGTTTACTTTACAGTCCATTTGATGATCTGCGATTCATTTTCAGATACAGCAGTACTTTTCTTGGATATGTACTGATATACTTTTTTTTGCATCTTGTTGGTACAAAAAGGGAGCAAGCCCCACTACTGAATCTACAGTCAGGAAGGCAGAAGATGTTGTCAGCAGCATGTTGGCCAAGGGCTTTGTCCTCAGCAAGGATGCTCTCAACTTAGCAAAATCCTTTGACGAGCGTCACAATATCCTGTCCAATGCTACTGCTACGGTCGCATCTATAGACCGCCAGTATGGCCTGAGTGAAAAGATCAATCTGGGCCGAGCCATTGTTGGCAGCAAGGTCAAGGAGGTGGATGAACGGTACCAGGTCTCAGAACTCACTAAATCTGCTTTGGCTGCTGCTGAGCAGAAAGCCAGCATTGCAGGCTCTGCCATCTTGAGTAACCAATATGTCTCAGCTGGTGCCTCCTGGTTAACCAGCGCATTTGGTATGGTAACTAAGGCGGCAGGTGACATGACCTCGATGGCGAAAGACAAGGTAGAGAGGGCTGAGGAGGAGAGGAAAGCCATCATGTGGGAGGAGAGGAACGGGCTGGTGAGCGAGTATGCAAAGATGCACCTTGATGAGCCCTCGTCATGGGAACCTGCAGTTCTTCCTTTGGAATCAGTGGATGAGCAGAAGCTCCAGGCTGTGTGATCGCTTCTCACACGTAATTCTTTTGCTGCTTGTCCTATATATAGATGATTCTTTTTCGTGGATGCACTAGATCAAAACAGAGGGTCTTAATCACTATAGTGTCATGTAAATTTCAGAGCGTTGTCATTGTTTTCTTACCAGCTTTGTTATACTAGACCACTGAATGTGAATGGTCTACTTGTTTCTGCTACTACATACTGTAATACAGCTTGCTCCGTTAGATACAGCTTCTAATGCTGAGTTGAAACGTGGTTACTAAATTTACTGCTCCAGCACCTTCCAGGATTCCTGTTGCAACTCCAGAACTATGTGCTGCAAGTATCTGATGTTACCTGCTAAATGTTGAACTATACCAATTACCAAAAGAATTCGTCGGAAAATTGTGTCTTGTTTACAGTTTAATTATATACAGCACCAAAATTATGGGACGTCAAGCTCTATGGATCCCGTAAGAAATAATCTGTCTAGCAGACACGATAGCTTTCATCGTGCTTGCACTACGTTACACTTTCAATACACTTGCAGCACAATGACCTTTTCTGGAAAACACCTATGTCTGCAACAAGAAATTTCGTGCGCTAGGGGCTCATAGCAGCCTGACGCTTTGCGTACACCTGACACCTCCCCTCGTGCTTGACGGACACTTCCGTAATCCCTAGCTCTTCTTGTAGCTGTTGCAGCTGGTTATTCGATTATCATGTCCTAATTGATTCTTGGTGTTGCCAATGATACAGGTAGCCAGCAGCCTCTGCTATTGGCGAGAGGAGGCATTGGTTGACAATGGCTTATGGCTTATGCACATGCCGCTTTGGATTGGCTCAAGGAGAAAAACAAATTGCAACTTGCACAGCACAGATAAGCTTCCTACGCGTACATACATTGACAGCCGATGAAGCCTGCAATTAACAAGATCCTAACACGTGTCACGAGCAGCCAAGATTGTATAGTGGTATAGTCAAATGTAACAGCCATGACCAATTTGGTTATGATGATCATGAACTCATCATAACATGGTAACTCTTGGACCGAACGTGTGGTGCCCTAAATTAAGCCCATGATGGTCATGCCTGACCCCTGACGGCGCACCATATGACTGCGCACCACCGTCAAAATGTTTTCAGAGTAGCCGCCAACCTGTTTCTTTCGGCCTAATCCATTTATCTCCTTTCCTTACTCGAGCAGTCTCTGTCTTCTGAAATATCTACGTGAGCTTTAACGATCTAAAACTGAAAAATCGTATACATCACCTGAAATTTAAAGATGAAGTGTTCGTCACTGGCGGCGCTTCGAGCCTCCACGTGTCCTGGGTAAATTATCGAATCAAGTTTTGGACAGTTAAATAACGTCGGTCTACCGCACTCCAAAACATAATCTTACCATCAGCACATGGTAAATAATCTTCTTGCCAGGACCTAATCATAGCCTCCATGAACAATAAAGAGCAATAGTCATGCTTATTTGGAACGGATGAATCGCAAAACTAAAACCATAACGTATTTAAATTAAAGTTAGTTAATTATAGAATTTGGCACCAACTAATTCCAACAGGCGCACAATACTGTAAAATTTGCCCACTAAACTAGCGTAAATACAGTCATCTTCTGTAAAAAAAATATATTATAGGAGTGTCTGCCTCCATCCGTCTGCCGTAGTGCCATGCATTGATATTGATCCAGGCGTGTTGGAGTCACTTCTGCTAGTAGCAGTAGTGTTGCTTTGTACACTATGCATCTTCACGAAGAGGGAGAAAGCATGGGAAAATAAATGGAAATCATTCGGTAGAACAACCTTGCATATGATCGATAGCATCAACTAATCTATAGCCGCCCCCTCAAAACTAAAGTATACATGTCTTTCAAGAAAAAACTAAAGTATGCAGGCAATGCAAGCATAAACCCTCGTTGTGTTTATTCCAGATATATCCTGATCCGTATCAGTACATCTCTTTCCTAGCACCATCATCTCAGTCGTCATAGAAAGGACAGGCTAACGGAACCGATTGCAACAGGTATGGTGCACCTGTCAGAGCAAAGGGCGGCTGCCTTTAAATTGCTGGGTAAGTAAAGAACCGAAGATTGTGAGGTTTAACTGGCCATCACTCATCACGGCCAATCACATTAGATCGAGTACTCTAAACAATCGTCACAGCATCGTGTGCATCGTTTTGCAATTGATAGGTTGTTACTAAATCTTGCTTCCTAAGATTTGGTAGGTGCTGATGAACAATCAGTCCAAAAAGTATGTTTTTCGTTCCAAAAAGTATTGGTTAGTTTAGTTTTGTTCTAAGTCAAATATCTTTAACTTCGATCAAGTTTATAGGAAATTAGTTAATCCACAATACGAAACAAATACAATAGCAATATATAAAGATGATTTAATGAAACTAGTTTGATATTGTTGTTAGTACTTTTTTTTTAAAAAAAACTTGATCAAAACCGCTCTATGCTCACGCTTGCTTAAAGCCCCTGGTTTTGCGTCTGCCACTTGTTGGGACCAAATTGAAGCAATCCCAACTTCGAGGGAAGTGGGAACGGGGCTCTGTTCGTATGCTCAGGTCAGCTTTCAGTGCCACGACTGCGTGCGGACATGCCAACGCGCCACGGCCTCTGCGTGCATGGATGCAGACGGTTTAGTCGGTTGGTTGCGCACTTGCGCTGATGGCCTATGCCCAATGGGTACGATTACTATTATATTTCTTATATCCTTCCACCATCACAAATTGTATATCGTTTTGATATTTATAAATTTATAAATTTTTCTATGCATATAGAGATACACTTTGTTTAGATACATAAGTAAAAGTAGTGAATTTAAAAAATATCAAAACAATCTTATAATTTGGGATAGAGGGAATTAAAATTAGTTGAAGTGAATCTAAATTGATCAGTTAATGAATGTTTGAAACCATAACTAATACGAGCATCAAGGATTAAAGACATGGATGGCATGAAGTGAATCTAAATTGATCAGTTAATGAATGTTTGAAACCATAACTAATACGAGCATCAAGGATTAAAGACATGATGATGCCATCCATATCTAAATCGTTTTAACGTCGCTGTCGAAACAGAGGACAGAACAATGACTCGTGAGTCGTGAGTGCGAATGACAAGACGTCGTGGGGGGTTTGTTCCGATCGACCGAATCAGCCGTCGATCGGATTCAGGCGAACAAGTCACTATTCTAGTCCCAGTGCCACCCAGCCCGACTGCGACACTGCACGCGCGCTTTTGGTTTGGCGGCAGATTCAGAAATCGGAAGATGTAGCCGTCAAGGCGTCAAAATGGCTGCTTTGTTGTTTGCGTCTCTTGGTGGTTGGGCTCTTGCACCACCGGATAAAATGCACGAAGATGGCGTCGGCTCTTACTCAAGCTGTCGACGATCTGTGCGGAGATTTTTGTTTTAGATGACATAGCAGCTGACGCTTCCTGTTGTGCGTGTAATAGCCATGTGTTTTCTTATCTCCTTTTTTTTTTAAAAAAAAGGAGATAGAGGAAATTTCCCTCGATGAAGTGTCAGTGGCCAGGTACTTCGATGCCAGCGTACATGTAAAATGGTGAACGTGACCGGAATGCTTGTGCATATGCAGGCTGCACTTTCCAGTGAAATAGCTCCCGTGAGTAACTAGGTGACGGGTTTGGATCATAGGAGGACGTAAGAAATGACGGTGCTTGTGAAACTGACAGCGGGAAATCTTAGTCTGCTGATATCCTTTCGTTACGTCATTTCGGTTCATCGCATTCTTATCATTTTTCTTTGACAACTTCAAGGATGCATAAGATCGCTAGATGAAGAACGTATGCATTAGAATTCAAGCAAGCTAGCACCCGCGTTTTAAGATGAGATTTGGAGACAGGATGGATTAATTTTTGCTGCCATGCCACCTATCCATAATTGCCAGTTCCTTTCTCTAGTCTCATCCAATCGGATTAGGAACATTATCGCAATTGAGCGCAGGTTTCAGTACAATTTAAGGAAGTTCTTTTAGTGGTAAATTGTTGTTGGATCTTTGATTCTCTTCTGTGATAAAAGTGGTAAATGAACCCAGGTTTCAGTACAATCATTATCGCAATTGAGCGCAGTGGTAAAAGTTCTTTCAGTAAGGCACTAGGAGAAAGTTCCATTGCGTCCTGGATATAATCTCAAAGCTTTTGTGCGGTAACGATCAAACTGTCCCTCGTACGAGTGGTTCCACATCTCAGTGTGATTCTTGACCTCGCATGAGGGCCATGCCGGCAAACTTGTTTCTGAACAATATCCTTAATCCCTTTATTTATGTACCGTTCTTGTTGAAGATTCATGTCCTCAATCTTATCTGTCTATTTCATGTTAGTCCCTAGATTAGATTAGTAAATTATGAGTGAGAAAGTGCTATGCACATATGCACAAATTGTACAATCCTACTCCTACGGCTGCGATCAATCTAATGCCAGTTCATGCTCCGGCGACCAGCCACCGGAGCGCGTCTTTCGAGGCCGCGACGTCCCTTCCGGCGACGAACGGGTGCGCAAGAAGCTGCGCCACAGATGCTCGCTTCGTGTAGTCCTTCTGCATGCATGCGGCCACGAACGCTCGGAGCTCCGGCGACGCCGCGCCGTCGGGCAGCGAAGGCAGCTCGCCGAAGCATATGGCGCACATCAGCGCTGCCCAGCTCGGCTTCTGCCCGGCGGGGAGGAGCGGGTACCGGCCCATGAGGAGCTCGAGGATGGTCACGCCCAGGCTCCAGACGTCGGCGGCGCAGGGGTCGGCGTGGCCGTGGCGCTCCGTGTCGAAACGCTCGGGGCTCATGTACGCCGCCGTGCCCTCGTAGGCGGCGCAGTGGTCGCCGGCGCGGGAGAGGACCTTGGCGATCCCAAAGTCGGCGATCTTGACCTCCCCAGCAGCGCTGACGAGGAGATTCGCCGGCTTGACGTCGCGGTGGACGATGCGGCGCGCGTGGAGGTGCGCCAGGCCGGCCAGCGCCTGCGCCGCGACCTCCGCGAGCGCGAGCTCCGGGAACGCCCCGCGCCGGGCCACGACGGCGTCCAGCGAGCCGCCGTCCACCAGTTCGAGCAGGAGCGCGACGTCGCCGGAGGCCCCCGCCCCCGCCCCCGCCGCGGGGAGCACGGAGTGGCACCGCACGACGTGCGGCGAGCTGTCGGCGCGGCGCAGGGCGTCCACCTCCGACGCGGCGCCAGGGTCGCCGCGGTGCAGCACCTTGAGTGCGTACAGCGCCGACGTCCGGCGGTGGGCGACCTTGTACACCGTGCCCCCGTTCCCGCGCCCCAGCACGGCGACCCTCTCGAAGTCCGAGAGCCGGAACTCGCAGTCAGCCCGCGACGCGGACGTCGAGGCCGGCGCGGCCACCGGAGGAGGGTTGGGGTGCCGGAACGCGCACGAGGGGACGTCGAGCGAGATGTGCAGCTGGGGGAGCCTCCTCTCTCTGACAGTCAGAGCCATTTGCTTTGAGACTAATCACCGAGATTAACACACTAATCAGGAATATCTTGAGATCGAAAGGGAGGCTTATTGCAACACATATGATCTGCTTATATACTCCCAACTCTGATTATTTTATGATTCGAGCTGATTGTGCACAGAGACTCAGAGAGTGATGTGCAACCGCCAGTAATTTTCTGATTTAGTTTCATTCCCATTTTTTTACTCCAAGATTTTTTCTTGGAAAATGATGGGGAACTTTCTGAACAGCGCATGCAACGTCTGCCTGAACTTGTTCTTGGTGGACGAGAGATGCAGAAGCCATGGCAACAAGGTTTGGTCCATGGGAAGTCTATGAGATGCTCATCGCAGGTACGCGGTAAGAATGTTCTCCAACTCCAAGCACCTTGGGATCTTTCCGTAACCAACGAGATGGAGACGGCGTGGTGTGGCATGCGGCCCACAATCTCGCCGTCTCCGCCGTCATCGTAGAATAATCGTGCCATTTTAAACTGGGAGATCGGCTGAGAAGATCCCCGGATAAGCATTAGTGATTCAGCATGGCCTGCATTTTTTTTTAAGGAACAGCATGGCCTGCATTTGTTTTGCAATTTGCAGTAAAAGAAATTGTGTTTTATTAGCCTTTTTTAGGGCAGTCTTTTATTAGCCTTGACCAAACCAGAGTATTACCCGGCGAGGCTCTGATCCGCATTCCAGTGAGGTGGGAGCCGCTAAGCCATAGCCAAGTCGTCAAAGAGGAATCAACGAAGCCACTGGATTCCGGGAGTGAGCTCAAGTTGATTTGTTAATGGCGTTGTGTGCGCCGTGTGCCATCAGTCGCGACCGAACCGTCATCTAATTTCCAATGCAAGCAAGGCACAAAAAAGACGTCTCTTTTAGTTAGATGCGCGATTAATATGGGTAAGACTATTGCAGAAAATGAAACTCGATTCAAGAAGTGAAGCCTGAGACACCTCTGAGCAGCCAAACTGCAAGTTGCTTAGCTGGGCGTTTCAATGAGCAGAGCGGGTAACAATGTAGAAAAAAAGACCTCCGAAACGAATACATTTCTTAAAGCGAAAAAGCTTCAAATTAGAAAAGAAACGTGAAATACCGTCAGCAACACAAGGTTAGTCTGTGTAACTTGTATGATTTAATCATCTCATGTAATTAGCCCATGCATCAATAAAGAGAGAACTATGCATGCAGCAGCTATTGCACGATTGCAGATTTCATAAACTCAGGGGACAGACACTAAACACTTTCCCTTCCCAAAGAAGAAAGGGACTATACGTTCATTCAGTTTAAGCATGGTTTTGACCCAACTGGGGAGGACGCCAATGCATCTGCAGAATACCATTTCCCGTGCTAGGCAGGCACAGATAAAATTACAGCATGTTCCAACAATCATAAGGATCCAGGACCGACAGACACACATCTCGACCAGTACCAATACACTTTCCCCCAAAAATGGACCTGCCTGAAAAAAAAAAATCCTCGGCCAAAACACATAGAGAAATCCTCCACAAAGATAATGTTCTTCGTTCTACATGTTTCGGCATCCAAGGATCCATCCTTCCCATGATAACCAACGGTGCCACTAAACAAGGATGACACCAGAAAAGCTTGACAGATAACTCCCAGAGACTCATCTTTTTGACAAAACCCATTGGAAACAAGCAAATGCCTTCCCTCACAGTTGTCTCCTGAAATTTAGGGAGAATAAGAGTTAGAGTTCACAAGAATAAGGACATGTATAGTGGGTCAACTAAGATCAAATTACAAGCTTGCAATGAATACGGTTCTTATTCAAAACCGTTGGAACATTTCTGGAGCAAATATGACACCTCTCATATTCCATACAAACTATTATAAAACGATTGATACTTAAGGAATGAACATGCAACCAACAAGACAGCACATTCTCGATCACTGTAACAGACTTTTTGGGTTCCAGAGACATAAAGAATGCAGCAGAAAAGGGCATTTCTTCACTTAAAAGGGAGTTCCATCTTAAAAGGAAGTGCTCTATTCTTAGCTTCAAAATTCCATATGCTACTCAAACTTCAAAATATTTTGACATTGTCTCTCAAACTATATCTCGAGGAACCTTCATTGGACAACAGATATTCACTGGAATCCTAAAGAATACTGGCTTCCTCAAGACACTTGTATTTAAACCTTTTTCAGAGTTAAAACTAGTGACTCAACACTACAATCCTGTCAGCATATGTAATAAAATATGCCATTTTTTGAACTCGATCATTCTGTTGTGTGCTTTTCTTTATATTTCAGCTCACACATATAATGTGTAAATCTTTTCGCAGCTGCACATTAACCATCCTGATATTTAGGGGTGATAAAATTTCCCAAGACATCTTAAAAGGGACAAATTTAGTCATTTCTTGTGCCAGGAGCAAGAATAATAATGGGACAGCCATGTAGTCTTTCAGTTCTGATAATTTACTAATTCATATCCTAAAACACAAAGAGATAAGATATGCAACCATTAAAGGTTCTGATTGAAAAATGTCAATAAAATCACTGAAGTCAAGAAAATGTTAGCTAGAAGAGTTCCGAGAGATGTTCAATAGCCACTAGTGGCTAATCTACGAACATCTTTTCAAGTGTGCGCAATTGTATCCAGATGTACAAGGCTTTTTAAAGATATGCTTGAAGCAACTAGATATGAAGTTGCAAAACGGAGAACACAAACAATTCATAACAACTAGATATGTTAGCTAATCGAGCTTTTGCTGCATGTGACAAAATTGATTATTCACTAAAAATGGTGAAAACTGACACCCAAATAACCTTATAGTGTTGAACAGTTTTTATTGTTATTTGGTACAGGTATATGCATGATTAACAGAACTTCAGAACAAAATAGCACTTCTACAGTAAAAGCATGAAATACATAAATGAATATCATCGAAGGCGTTTACCTAGACGACGTTGGCATTGTAGGCTGCACAAAGTTGAAGAAGCACACTTTTGTTAGCTGGATCCACATGCTGCTCAATGACAGGACCAAACCGACCAGGAGATTGTGCAGAAAGTGTGGCCAAAGATGTGACAAGGAACTGTTTTGGATCATTTATTTCTTTCAAAAGGTCATCTTCACTCTTTCCAGCATACTGAAGCCGTACAAATGAGACAGAATAACCTGATGTCTTCTGAATATCCACTGCATCAGCACCATCATTTTGCTCTTGTTGTGCTCCATCTTGATTCGTTCTGGATAACAGCGTGACGATACTGTCAAGTAATTTGCCCCACAACTGGGCTGCAGCAGCATCCAACAGCACCGCAGACTCACAAAGCAATTTTGTTGAAGCAACTGCTGTCAGCTTAACTTCAAGGGCACCTTTGATCAATTTGAGATTGGGAATCCAAAAACGCTGAAGGATTTGGGTGAATAGATTTGGTTGAATTGCATCAACGGAACTGACAAGAACGCCTGATCCATATTTGACCAGCACTAAGGACATGAAGACCACAAGAGAATTCACAAACTTCACTGCCTGTCTAGACTGTAGCCGAGTAAACAAAGCACTCCATATCTCACTTATGTAAGGGTTCATAATGTCCAAACCAACATTTTCCACTAGCGTGTTCAGCATGTAGAATGCAGAATCTTCAGTGCTGCTTCGTGAGAGGAGACTACGGGATATTGCCAAGATATTTGGAAGCCTGCCCTCTTGGTTTAGCTCATTTGGAATTTTCCTAAGGAATGCTCGCAGCAAACGAACCAAGGCAGGAACACATGGTGGCCGGTCCCAAGTGGCATTGCTAAGGAGGACACCAAATAGCTGCATATAATTCTGCGAGAGAGGTGGTCGGCTCAAATTGAGAAGTTGTGCAAATATCTGAAACGCATATGGCCAGAACTCTGAGATGTCTTCAACCAATATCCTCTGGAGCACTGGGAAGAGGCAGGCCTCAAAAGCAGGGAGTAATGCTGGGTCCTGCTCACCAGTACGGCCAATAATTGCTGCCAGAGCCTCAAACAAGTAATGGTTGAAGTCAGGGTTCTTGGGGTTATTGCACACTTCCATGAGAATGCCCACAAGACGAGTGGTGATCTCGTGAACAATTTGACCAGCTATATTAGCAATCCCAAGGACCCGCATCAGGCACTTCATCAGATAGGGGTTTTCGTATGAATCAGGAAAACTTAGTGCCGTGGACAGGTTCTGAATGATCTGTGGGGCAAATGGATTGATATCAGCAGCAACATAACGTGGAGACCTGGCATTGGAAAACAAAGAGTGCAACAAATAGGTTAGGCTAAAAATGTAAATCAGCATTGTATTTCATATTTCTTTTATAGCATAAAAGTAAAAGGGAAGCACATACACATAATACATAATTGGACAAGATGCCTATTATCATAATTAATAAAGTTGCTTTGCACACAATAATAGTCAAGGGCATCTTTTGGAAGTAAAATACACATGACAGAGTCAATCTATACGTGAACAATTCACTATTGCAAGCAAACATGTTCCAACAGTAAATCAACATTAGGAAGATGTACTAATTATCAACTTCTGCCCACAAAATTTCAGTGTACAGAACATGGCATGCTCACGTCAGAATGAAAGAGAATTAAATGGAGCACAATTAAGTCCTTACATGCTAACCAACAGCTATGCTAATACACAACTTATTCCAGAACACATGCACTGAAAAGGCAGAACAGCATATGCAGCTAACAAGAAAGGCAAATAAGGGAAGTTCTAACTGATCAATATCAGAGACTGAAATGCATTGTTTTAGTGCACTCAACAGACTAATCCAGACTTAGCAAGAAAACTAGCAATCTAGTACTAGAAGGAAACTAACTGGCACAGCACTTGTGCACATGGTTATCTGCTTGTCTGGTCCTCTATTCTAGAACTGAAAAACACTGTGGTTGAGGATCTAACAGAATCGATTATAACTAATAGAGCATTGCATCGAAGATCACTCTAACAACACAAGGTGTAAGCAATTCCTAGTGCGCGCTTGAAACCATTGTTAATATGTGGTTCAGCCCAAAAGGCACACTACGGAACTGCTTGCATATAAACAGTGGCGAAAGAGGATATAATGCGTGAAAGCCAAAGTTTAGAAGTTATGGTGGGGGTTGTTGGAATTTTACGCACCTGGTCACTGTGTTCACCCCTGGTACCGGGACCGCATCCTTGATGATCAGCAGGTTCTCGATAAAAGTCGCAGCATATGAATGAACAACATTGGACTCATGTGTGAGAAACCTCACAACGCTTGGTAACAGCGCCAGTGCAGTGGCTTTGGGGATTTGATCCCTGAACTCCTTCAAGAACCTGAGGACAGTTGCCTTCAACATTGGCTCAGACTGCCAATCAGGGGCCTGGAGCTCAGGCACAATCACAGATGTAAAGAAGCTCTCCATGTCAACCACGGGTGTGCCGCCACCTGTTGCACCAGGCTTCTGCATAAGAGCGATAACAAGGTATATCGCAGCATCCTTTTCCTTCCAGTTATTCGCCCGATCAGCTGCATATGCAGCCAACATCTGCTGGACCTGTGCTGACACGAGTGCAGCCACCTGCTCCCGGTAGTTTGCTGCAAGGCCTCGCAGCAACCGGCACGCTGCCCGTCTGAGCGTATCCGCATCACTCCCCTCAGAGTCACGCCTGACATATTCCACCCAGTTGCCCTCAAATAACTCCTCATCCTCATCCCGCAGCCGCAGGTTAGGCACGACAACACTATCACATATCTGCTTCATCGCCTCAGGACTCCCGAACAAGGCATGGTGCACACTCTCAGCGACTGTGGTCAAGAACCTTATAGCAGTCACAGCGAGCTGCGCACGGGATGGTGAAACGGTCTGCGCCATGAGGAGCCCCCACACAGCCTCAACAAATTCCTTCAAGTATCCCCTGAACTCCTCCTCGTACTTCTCCATATAGAGCTGCAAGTTATCACAGACAGCAGCACGCAGGGCGTCCGGGGCACCATCCGCCTCAACAGGCGGTGGGTATGATGTGGTGAGGAAGGCACGGAACTCTGTCATCCACTGGCGCATGTTGTCCTCGAAGAACTCAGGCAGGTCGATGGAGTTGAGCGAGTAGAAGATCTCGCAGCAGAGGCGAAGGCACTCAAACACGGGGCGGAGCTCAAGCGGGTTGGCTGTGGTAGCGGCAGCCTGAAGACGGCGGGAGGCGAAGAGGAAGACCTCAAGGAGTGGGGCGGCAAAGATGTCGAGGCAATACTTGAGGTCGAGGCGGAGGGCATTGTTGTCGAAGGCGTTGCGGAATCGGGAGAAGAGCGACGCCGCCGCGGCGAGGAGGGAATTGGTGGCGGGGACGTCCCCCGCGTTGACGGCGGTGCCGAGGGAGGATACGATGGACGGGAGGAGCGACTCCCATCTGGCGGGGAAGTCGGACGCCGCGGCGGCGGCGAGGGCCTCCGAGAGCTGCGCCTGGATAAGAGGCGGGGCGGTGAGGAGGAGCTGGAGGAGGTGCGCCTTGATGATGGCGCAGTCGGAGGCGGGGAGGTGGTCGGCGGCGTCATCGGCGTCCGCATCGGGCTTGGGCCACCGGCGGCGGAGCAGGTTCTTGAAGTGGACGGCGGCCGCGAGGCGGGCCTGGAGATCGTGGCGCGGGGAGGCGGCGAGGCCGAGGAGCGCGAGCGCGAAGCCCGGGGAGGCGGCGGAGGAGGAGATGCTCTGCTCGGCGGCGCGGCGCGCGGCGGCGTCGGGGGAGAGCGACTGCGCGAACCAGCCCGCGAGGGCGTCGAGCATCTCCGGCGGCACCTCCATTACGCGCCGCCGCGGCTCGGCGATCTGGGTGGGATTGGGAGATCGGGGGTGGGGGTGGGGTAGGGTAGGGGGAGGTAGGGTTTTTGAAATCCTCCTTGCGTTTGCGACTTGGAGAGGAAGGGGAAGGCCGCAAGGTAGACAGGAGGAGCAAAATGGGGGCGAAGTGGGAAACAAGGGGAAAGAAGAACGTCGGCTGGGTTCGGGCCGCAGTATTGGGCCTGTTGTTCGCTGGCCTGAGACTTGGGAAATTCGGGGTCGTTTGGGCCCGTATTTGGGCTGAGAGTATTTGGAATTACGGGTCGAAAAATCACATTTTCTTACACAGTAGATACTACTGTACCTGTCACTTGTCAGGCATTTGGATTTCGGCTTGCTCGACAGAGGACGACACGAGCAGATCGTCGTGTGCAAGTACGTGAGCATTCCGTAACCATTCGCCGGTAAGCCCAATTTTTCGGATTGATGGACAAGTTCATAAACTGACTTCTACGTTTAGGATTGGCCTACTACTATTACCCCTCTTCCAGTAAAAGTCAAACTTAACAAGCTTGATTCTTGTTTTGTAAAAAAAGAAGCTTGATTCTTGTTTGAATAATTGAACTTTGTGTGCCTACTATGTAGGCAAGTTAAATACTTTGTGAACATAGAGGCAACTGCCCACCCGCACTCTTAGCTATCGGATTAAGTAAAATACGCACACGCTCAGCACTATAGTAGTTACACGCAACCAACAGCGCACACCCTCTTCAAACAAAAAGGAACTCTTTAAGAAAAAAACGGCACACAGTCATACCCGCACACGTACAATACAAATATCACCGTTAAAAACAATCACGTGTATGTAATTTACGGGTAGAAGTACAAATTAAGTCGTAGGCAATGACAAACTTACAGTTTCAAAGGAGATTGAAGTAGTAGTAACCAGGAAAAAAAATCTCTGCAAGAGGTACATATTCTAACTAAAAAGTTTCATCATATATTAAAATGTTTTTTTTATAACCTCATGTGTGTCTAGTGACATGCTGACATTAATCCACGCGTTGATGAAGATAAAACTGAACGCTGCTTCCCATGTTAGCAAGAAGTCCGAGAGCATACGGACACTGGGCAAGTGACACTCATAATCCCGAAGCTAATTCACAAAATGGCAAGTAGCGCAAGTCCGAAATAAAATCTGGACACGCAATTCGCAGGAGACAAGTTAAGCGTATACTCCCCCATTTTAAATTGTAAATTGTTTTGAGTTATCTAAGTGCAGGATAAAATTTACGAATCTATAAAAATCAAAACGACAAGAGTAGTTAATAAGTTGACCTTTCGGAAAAAAAGGATATACTCCTGTCTGTCACTCTACAGTGTTTAATTTTAATTAGTAAAGTGTATCACTTATTTTTGTCCCCTCATTTACATTTTTTGTGTGATACCTAATCCAAATCCTAACGCATTTATGTGCAGCATCATGTACAAATGTACAATACATCCTACACAAACATGTACACAGATCTAACAAAATTGATCGTATCCAAGTGCGTGCCGCCGGCGACGAGGTATTTGATGGCGCTCTAGATGAGGTGCGTGATCGAGATCGACGATGCCTCGCCCCCACGCCACAGTGACGGTGGGCTAGGCCTCCGCGACCAGCTCTCGGAGCGCGCGCCTCGACCTCGTCACGTCCCTCCCGGCGACGAACGGGTGGGCAAGAAGCTCCGCGACGGACGCCCTCTTGCGGTAGTCCTTCTGCAGGCACGCGGCGACGAAACTCCGGAGCTCCGGCGACGCGGCGCCGTCGGGTAGCGCGGGACGTTCGCCGAAGCAGATGGCGCACATGAGCGCCGCCCAGTTCGGCTGCTGCCCGGCGGGGAGCAGCGGGTAGCGGCCGACGAGGAGCTCCAGGACGGTGACCCCGAGGCTCCACACGTCGGCGGCGCAGGGGTCGTAGTGCCCGCCGTGCGCCTCCGGGTCGAAGCGCTCGGGGCTCATGTACGCGGCGGTGCCCGCGTACGACGTGCAGTGGTCGCCGGCGCGGGGGAGGACTCTTGCGATGCCGAAGTCGGCGACCTTGACCTCCCCGGCCGTGGTGGCAAGGAGGTTCGCCGGCTTGATGTCGAGGTGCACGACGCGGCGGGCGTGGAGGTAGGCCAGCCCGGACAGCGCCTGCCCCGCCACCTCCGCGAGCGCCGCCTCCGGGAACGCCCCGCGCCGGCCACTGACGGAGTCCAGCGACCCGCCGTCCGCCAGCTCGAGGAGCAGCGCGACGTCGCCCGACGCGGGCGCCGGCAGGACGGAGTGGCACCTGACGACGAACGGCGAGGCGGTGCGGCCGAGGATGTCCGCCTCGGCGGCGGCGTCGCCCTGGTGCAGGACCTTGAGCGCGTAGAGCGCGGAGGTCTCACGGTGGCGCACCTTGTACACGGTGCCGCCGTTCCCGCGACCCAGGACGGCGAGCCGGTCGAAGTCGGCGAGCCGGAACTGGCTCGACCGTGCTAGCGGGGTCGAGGCGGGCTGCGCCGCGGCGACCGGAGGGTTGGCGTGGCGGAAGGCCGGCTCCTGGACGGCGGGGCGGGACGGGACGTTCAGCGAGAGGTGGAGTGGCGGAAGCCTCTTCTCTCTTGCTAGAGCCATGTGTGATACGGTTAACCAAGTGCTATGTGGCTAATGACTACAGGTAACAAGTGATTAGTGTGCTATGCTACTGCTTTAGGTTGGAGACTTGGGAGTGTTGGACCTGAAACTAACAGGTTGCTCATTTATACATGTGCAATTTGTGAGTCATCTGTATCTCCCTGTGCTGCTTTCAGTCAATCACACTCAGATTGTGACATGTAATTCTCTCTCTGCTTTTTTTTTAAAAAAAAACTGCCTTTTCCCGAATGAGATCTAGAAGGTGATTATTCATCAAACCTTGCCTGCACTTGTTCTGGGGAGGCTATAGTTGACAAGAGGCTGATCCCTGAATCTTCGTGGACTCTGGTTACTGGTTTACACAGGAGGGCCACGGTAGTTAGGATTTGCTTGTGGCTCGTGAGGACTCTTGCCGGGAATATTCGATTTCCTCGTGGCATAGTATTACTCCATCCGTTCCAAATTATAACTTTCCTGAGAGTCAAACCATTTATATTTGACTATAATTATAGAGAGAATCATAAAGTTTTATGGTACCGAATAGATATACTATGAAAATATATTTAATGAAAAAATTAATGGTACTTATTTGGTATCATGAATATTAGTATTTTATTGTATAAATTTGTCAAACTTGAGATGCATCGACTCTCAAAGAAAATTGGAATGATTTATAATTTGGAACGGAGGGAGTATAATAATAAAAGCGTCACTTGCTTAATACTATAATCAGCAGAGGTAGCTGTCGCCCGTCAGAGATTAACAAACAATTTCCGGAGGAATGACGTGTGAGAACGTGACCCAAAATGCTTGTAACTGCGGCAGAAAAATATTGAGGTGTACCGGCGCCAATTGGCATGTTAGGCGTTAATTAGAACAAAAAGCGAGAGATATGAGAGCTCAGTATGTGTGTGCGTGCGTGAAAATGGCCATGTCAGCACCAACGAGTCAAGCTAGCTGTTCTCGTAGGACCTACTGTGTATAGCAGCGGCGACGTCCTTAGTTGAAAGAATGTTGGGCGACGTCCTTAGTTGAAAGAATGTTGGGCGACGTGTGTGATCAGCCGTGGCCCAGGTTAGACTGCCATAACACGCCGTGGCACTTCAGGCGCGCGCGACCATTGTTTGGCAGCCGCCGCGTGCCCGCGTGCAGTGCACTGCGCTATTCCTGATAGTGATCCAGTTTAGCACCTGTAGGTTCAAAATTCGTCAGTTAAAATAAAGTACTCGCTCGCTCGTTAACTTTTCTAGGAAGTTGAACAAACCGTGTCCAAAGGAATTCGAAGATACTCCTACAAATAAGCATACTCGCAAAAGAAAGATATAGTTCAAATATTTAGCATTTTCTTGGGAGCTCACAGCTGCAAAAGGGACGGGTATCAAATTATCAATTTAAATAATACAATTTAAAAGACACGCATAAAACATGTTAATCTCGGATGGTTTCGAAATGAATATCTTAAACACTTGGATGAAGCTCACGAAATATGAATGAAAAGTGTCCGCATTGGTGGATCGGTCCAGACAATATCTGGAAGGCCCAAGTCCATTGCTACGGATGTCAAATGTTAGGCCCAACTAACAACAAAATTAAGGCCTATCCCTTTCAAAAATCCTGGGAGACTGACCTTACCAAATCCGGCCCATTTCTTCCAGCGTTGGCAGCAGCATTTCATACACCCATAGACCATGCACACTGATCTTCATCTTCCCTTTGCCTCGTGCCAGAGTGCCAGCTGCCGGCCTGCCGCACCATGGCATTGGCACCAGCCATTTCGGGCCCACCGTCCATGCACCGAGTCCATCCAAGGTCTCGACCCAACACCTCAGCGAAATACAGCGCCCACGCGCCCATTCCACAACCGCAAAACCGTCCTCTCACTGCGTGTGGGTCCCGCAGGTGGAGCCCAGACGTCATCCTCACACCACTCTCGAAACTACGTGTAGACGTAGCAGCGGCCACCTCTCTCCGGAGACAACCGCATCCCTCTCAATTCACCACTCTCCCTAGGCTGAGGGCTCCTCTTCTCCCCCCCCCCTACCGTCTCCGCGCGATCCCATCGCCTCACCGCCGCGCCGCCGCCGCCATGGCGTTCCTCGCGAGGGCGCTCCGCCAGTCAAACTCGCGCCTGTCGTCGCGCTGCCCCGCCGTGGCCGCGTCCTGCCGCTGGATCTCCCCGACCGCCGCCGCGGGATCGCCGGAGGCCGGCGCGGCGGTGGCGCCGGCCGACCCGGAGCTGCCGCCGCCGAGGGAGCCCGTGGGGGGCGCCCGGGTGGAGCTTCCGCCCAACCCGGAGGACGCGCTCGAGGTGTTCGTGGACGGGCACGCGGTGCGGATCCCCAAGGGCTTCACCGTGCTCCAGGCCTGCGAGGTCGCCGGCGTCGACATCCCGCGCTTCTGCTACCACAGCAGACTCTCCATCGCCGGGAACTGCCGCATGTGCCTCGTCGAGGTCGAGAAGTCGCCCAAGCCCGTCGCCTCCTGCGCCATGCCTGCCCTCCCAGGTCAGCCGCAGCCACCCATGCGCGCCCGTCGCGTTTCGTCGGCGGTTTCCTTGTTCCTGCGTGTTGATTTGAGATTGAAAACTGGGTCATGTTGATCTGTTGCTCTGGTGAATTAGCTAGTGTTGGGTGCCTCAAATGCTCAGATCCATTCCTTTCCTTGGCATCTCAGCAATTTAGAGTTATGAGTAGATTTGCTTGTTTGATTTCCATGTCATTGGAAATGGTTGGAGAAAATAGATACCTCAACCTTGATTTAGTGGATTTTGGAGTACTGAATGACCACTCTTGCTGGATTAGGGATGAAGATTAAGACAAACACCCCAGTGGCGAAGAAGGCGAGGGAGGGTGTCATGGAGTTCCTGCTGATGAACCATCCACTAGACTGCCCAATTTGCGATCAGGGTGGGGAGTGCGACCTCCAGGATCAGTCTATGGCATTTGGTGCTGACCGTGGTCGGTTCACCGAGATGAAGCGGTCAGTTGTGGACAAGAATTTGGGCCCCTTGGTAAAGACAGTGATGACCCGTTGCATCCAATGCACAAGGTAATGCATTTGTGCTTCTTGGTCGTACCTGTTAGTATCCGCTTCAGGGGAGTTCATGTCTATCCTGTTTGCCTATGTTCTAAATTCTGCAAGTGCTTCATTCTTAAAGCATTATATACTGGGTTAAGAGCTGATTATCATCAACCTTTGGAGCCCTGCCTTTTTTCTGATCTTTTTTGTGCTTCAGTCTGCTGGTTTCTTATTTTGCATTGTCATTGTCTGCTGTAGAAAAAAACTGTTCTCAATAGCTTTGTACCTTGGCTGACATGTAATGTTATTTTCTATTTTATATTTCAGGTGTGTCAGGTTTGCAACTGAGGTTGCTGGTGTTCAAGACCTTGGTATGTTAGGTCGTGGCAGTGGTGAAGAAATTGGAACATATGTTGAGAAACTTATGACAAGTGAACTATCTGGAAATGTTATTGATATCTGCCCTGTTGGGGCTCTTACATCCAAGCCATTTGCATTTAAAGCTCGGAACTGGGAGCTGAAGGGCACCGAGACTATTGATGTTACTGATGCAGTAGGGTCAAACATAAGAGTTGACAGCAGAGGTCCTGAAGTTATGCGTATTGTTCCACGTATCAACGAGGTTTGATTATTCCCCACTTCTCTTACAATTTTGACTCCTTTGTGTTTGTTTTAGTCCTTTATTCTATACCTTTGAGAAAACAAAGATTATGTTTAGTTAACATCACTTCCTGTTCCTTGCAGGACATCAATGAGGAATGGATATCTGACAAAACGCGGTTTTGTTATGATGGTCTGAAGAGGCAAAGACTAAATGACCCTATGATTCGTGGTCCTGATGGCAGGTTTAAGGCCGTGACATGGCGTGATGCTCTTGCTGTTGTTGCTGAGGTCTTGCATCAAGTTAAGCCAGAAGAAATTACTGGAGTTGCTGGAAAACTTTCTGATGCAGAATCCATGATGGCTCTGAAAGATTTTGTTAACAGAATGGGTTCAGACAAGGTCCTCTGCGAGGGAAATGGTCCGAATCCTCCAGCAGATCTGCGATCGAACTACCTGATGAATACAGGCATTGCTGGGCTTGAAAAAGCTGATGTCTTCCTTTTGGTTGGCACTCAGGTAGAATTCTCCTCATTGTTCTCATGGCTAATATCTAGTACCATTTTATCGACTTGTGTTCTCTAAAACACCATTATATTGTATGATCACTTAATCATATGCTGTTGGCATGCTTTTGCGATATCTATGTGGTGCACACGAATTAAAATGGAGCTGATACTATTGAAACAAAAGATATAGTTGATTTCAGTTTTCAAGCATATGGAGACACCATTACTATTATTATCTGTCAGAAAGGTTATATAATTGATCTGGTTCGACCCCCCAAAAAAAAAATCTTTCCTACATGTAATAGTTCATCTTTGAAGTGTCATGTTCTATTATTAAACCTTTTGTCTCCTCATGCTACCTTTTAGTCATGTCTTGCTATGTGAGGTCTTATTATAATGACATGACCCTCTTTTGTGCCATGGAACAGCCAAGAGTGGAGGCTGCTATGGTTAATGCTAGGATTCGGAAGACTGTTGGAGCAACACAAGCAAAGGTGGGCTACATCGGTCCTCCAGCCGACTTGAACTATGACCATGAGCATCTTGGCACAGGTCCTGAGACCCTTGTTGAGATTGCAGAGGGTCGACATCCTTTCTGCTCAGTACTGCAATCTGCCAAAAACCCTGTCATCATTGCTGGAGCTGGATTATTTGAACGGGAGGACCAAGATGCCCTATTCTCAACGATTGAGACTGTAGCCAAGAAGTTCAATGTGACAAGACCAGACTGGAATGGCCTTAATGTCCTATTGCTCCATGCTGCGCAGGCTGCAGCTCTTGATCTTGGCCTTGTTGCTAATCCTGCTGAGAGCATCAAGTCAGCGAAGTTCTTGTACCTGATGGGAGCTGATGATATAAGCCTAGACAAGCTTCCAGAAGATGCATTTGTTGTTTACCAGGGACACCATGGTGACAAGGCTGTCTATAGGGCCAATGTTATTCTGCCATCTTCAGCATTCAGTGAGAAGGAAGGTACCTACGAGAACACTGAAGGTTGCACCCAGTGGACCATCCCAGCTGTTCCTACTGTTGGTGATGCTAGGGATGATTGGAAGATCATTCGTGCTCTTTCTGAAGTTGCTGGGGCTCAGCTGCCTTACGACAGTCTCTCAGCTGTGAGGGACCGAATCAGTACTGTTGCGCCTAATCTCATTCATGTAGATGAGAAGGAACCATGCACAATTTCTGCTGAGGTGAAGCCGCCAGTAAAGCAACAAGTGAGCTCAACCCCGTTCAAAACCGTCATCGAGAACTTCTATATGACTGATGCAATCACACGAGCTTCAAAGATAATGGCCCAATGCAGTGCGACCTTGTTGAAGAAGTGAGCTCTGCTCCCCTTCAAGCTAATCATCGGCGAACAGCATCCTAGTTCCCTTTTTTCCTTGCTACGAGTTTCACCACCCGTTGCTTGCTTGGTTGGGAGGTTGGTGTATAATTTGGACTGCCTCTAGATTTTCAGAGCAGCAAAACTTGATCGGTGCATTTCTGTGTTGTGTATGAGAAGCAGAGCACACTCAATAAGCTTGTTGTCCTTTTGAATCATACAACGACTGCAAGCAATGATTTTGCCTTTCTCAGATTTGTTCCCTCCGCTCGGTGTTGAATGCCACTTATGTAAGCTGGCAAAATAAATTAGTAGGTTAAATTGCTAAAATGATTTAGGGTCAACTGATATACCACTCTGCTTCCTTTGCCAGATTTTACTGGCCCGTTACTCCGTTGAAAGACTTGCCTCGCACCTGTTATCATTTGGTTATGTCAACCTGACCTCCTTATCTGGTGATAGTACTTGGACCCTCTGTGTTTTTCCTAAAAGAATTCACATTTTTCACCTGGGTCGCAACATAACTCTTGGAGATCGTAAAATTTCTTCACATAAATTTGGTAACCAAGACCACTCGCAAAGAACAGCTGATCGCTTCGTCTAGAACCTACCCTGTATAACACTTTCACCGTGTCTTGAACATGCTAGAAATTCGAAGAGAGCGTCAGGGCACTCTATTTAGGCTTATACTCGTCTCCACAGCAAGAGGCTGCAGGAAGCGACCAATAGAGGCAGCGCTCAAGCCGTGTCTTATCCAACCGCCACCTCGCTCGCTCAACACCCACTCTCGGCATGGTGCTCCACGGCGTCACACCGGCCGTGTCTCCGCCCGCCGCCCGCCCCTGCCTCATCCACGGCGCCTGCGGAGCCCTCCCGCACCCGGCTGCAGCCCCAGCGCGCGCTCTCGGGCACCTTCCCTCCCGCCTCCTCGTCAGCGTCGGCGACCCGCGCGCGGGCAGAGCCGTCTGGCGCGTGAGGCGGCGGGTGCGGTACGTGGAGGAGGATGAGGGGGAGGACGACGAGGCGGAGTGGGGGCACAACGAAGACGTCGCGAGGATGGAGCGGTACACCGAGGACGCGCGCGACCAGGCGCTGCTGGTGAAGGCCCGGGTGGACGACGAGGTGGAGGTCGTGCTCGTCTTCAGGGTACTCTCCCAACACTAGCAGGCCGTTGTCCTCGTCAGGATGGATGCTTTGGCTCTGCTGCTTATGCGTGATCGCACTCTGTGGGCAGGGCTTCTCGTCGAGCTTGAGCGGGGGAACGGCGACGGATCCGGCGAGGAGCATCCTGCCGGAGAGGGCGATCGTACAGTCGGTGGACGTGGTGAAGGGGCCGTTTGACCCCAACAACATCGAGTACCTGGAGAAGGGGGTGGAATGGGACGACTTCAAGAGCCGCCTGCAATAGAAAGAATTTTTCCTTGCAAATGTTGCATGCTGCTGTGTCAGTTAATCGAGAGAAAAAAACGGTCACCGCCTTTCTTTTTGGAAACAACTTCTGTTCAACGACTTATCAAGACGTGCTTGTGCATTGGTCATCACAAATGATCAAGAGATTGATCGAGGCAGTAAAATCAACAAAAGAATGCATCTATACTCGATGGGACCCTACAGATCAGGTCATCAATAGTCATAGAAAAGGCCAAGACGGCTGATGAGGAATGTCTGACAAGCAGAAGATCACTCGCGTTTGAAAAATCGTGTACAAACCCCCCAATAAAACTCATATAAAAAGAATCGACCATTCTACTGCAGTCGCACGTGTGCGGCGGTTGTACATTCTATGTTCCAGCTGCGGCTGTCACTAGCCGATCATTTCCATGCGACCGAGTCGATCTCGTTCCTTGCAGATTTGTACAGCTCTAGCCTCTTCACCAAGGCATCCCTCTTCTCCATCAAAGCGGGATCCTCATCCAACATCGCGCTGAGCTGTTTCTTCTGCATTATGAAAAGCAAAGCAACTGAGGGATTAATCCATTGTCCAATTTATTTTTTGAACATGTTGAGAATAAATTTGGAGTAACCAGGAATATATAAAAATCTTCCAAGGATCATTGCTAACATGAAATGATCTAGACTAGATTAATAAAAAAATAAGGGGGAACTAAATGCTACTCTCAGATTCTCTGAACCCTGTGCGCAAGAACAAGAATCACTAAGAAAAAGTTCACAAACTACACGAGAAACCAGGCACGCCACACCAGCGCGCCTTGTACAAAACAATAAAATGAAGAGCAATAACAGTACAGTCCCCTATCTTTCTTTTCAGTCAGTTAACTGTGATTTAACTACAAACACATGCACCTGTCTTCTAATTGCGTGCAAAATAGTATAATTAGTGAAAGTAAAACATACCTCCTTGCTTCCCACGTGAGCGTAGAAACGATTAAGCAAATTTCTTTTTGCCTCTTTCACTTGACAATGTACAATGGCTTTCGGAATTGTGTTCCGCAACGTCTCACAGACCATGTTAATATAAGATGACACATTTGATCCTGACAAAGGAAAAAAAGTAAAACAACAATTAAGCCATAATTAGCGTACATCATAATGGACTCAATTTACATGGTTATTCACACTGGTGGTGAATTTTACTGACACAGAAAGCATGCAGCTAATGCAGAATATACCACAAGCATGAGCGTTAACAAAGGACAGTGGCACTACAATCATGTGTCTACAGTTGATACAAGGAAGAAGAATGAAAGACACCACAGATTGGTCACTAAGTAGCAACCTATAATATCATATTTCGCCGTGCAAGGGAGATATAAAACTGTAACTACAACCAACTGTTGGGGAAACCTATGGCACCGTGGCTGTCTGGCTAAGGGCCACAGAATTCAAGGAAGGTGTGTTGTGCATTTTTTAAATCAAATGTCCTTTTCTACAAAGAGAGTGAGGAAGGTGTATTTACCGATTCTCCTGAGATGATTGTCCTGATACCTATCACTCACTGGAGTGTTCTTATCAGCTGCTTTCTCTGGTTCAGTAGGAAGTTTACGGAAAAATTCTACTGTTAGGTAGCTGGCTTCCATCTCAACTAGACGGAGAACAGTCTTTCGACCGTCCTCGCGGAACCTTTCCAGGCTTTCATTTGCAGCAGCAGCTATATCTGATTGAAGTGTTGGGAATCGCTTCAACTCCTGTGATGTCCAAGATAAATTGTGATTCATCAGTAAGAAGAAACGGTAAGGCAAAAGAGAAAGAAGAAACAAAGAAGGCACTAACGTCTGTTGCTGCAATAGATCTCCGAACAAGCTCCTTCAAGACCAAATGGACCTGAAAAAATGAGATCATTAACCACATGTAGAAGATCCTGTGAAATACAATTCAAGTGGCCTAGAAAACACAGGTAGTGGACATCTTCATCCAGCAACTTCTTGAAAAATTCATTTCAGTGTCAACAATAGAATGTCCTTGCATCACATTTCAGAATGTCCCTGACAAGATAAGCTTTTCTGCTACACATAACGCATAGGGGGCATGGCTTCTATCATTCATTGGGACACCCCTAGATTAGCGTCAGGGAATAGTGTGCACATCATATGATTTTGGCAGCAAGGCCAATGAACCTTTTAATTTCAGCTCTACCTTGATGATTACAAGAGCCTTATAGTAGTTCCCTGCTTTTCCAGTTTGCCTTTCTAATAACAGTAACATTGTCTAAGTTTTTTCCAGCAGACAGTAGAACATCCAAACCAACATGTTGTAGATTTATTAATGGGTGGATAATATAAAAATCTACGCATGCATATAGGATATGAAATTACTAAATATATTCACTTATACATAAACTATTGAAAACATGAACCAAAAAAAGACTAAAAGGAGCCATGCGCCAACAGAGAAGCCATACCGCATCAACAGAAGCTTCAGCTGGACCCTTAAAGTAGCTTAGAGAACTATCTATAAGCCTTCTGTAACCTTGCTCAGGGGCAATCAAGTGGGGCTGGTAACCATCAGCCTCTGAAATAACTTTCCGAACATTTTGCATTGAAAGATGCCGGTCAAATGGAAGTTTCTTCAGTGCTGCGGGTAATTGGTTGTCAAAGACACCATAAATCCGATCTCCACCTGGCCGACTGAAAAAAGGGGAGTAATGATTAAGTGTAAATTGTCAAAAGCATTCCTCAAAATGATTCTGCTATCTTAGCAATACATATTATAAGTATTGTATTGGCAATAATTATGGAAGGGACAAGCACATTAGGAAAAAGGCCAGTTGAATATCTTACCCGCCATCCAAGTGCTCTTTAAAAACACGATCAAATGCACGGCACATATCCAATATTGTGTACAACTGAGCCTGCAGATTATGTGACCTTTATGAGAGAAATACAACATAAACAAGGTTCAAAAATATATAATGCACAGTTGCTTTGTTTTTTTACTCATCCCTGCAAATAAACAGTGCAGATTGTGGCACAAACCAGCACTGATACTTATACTTAATTCACACAGCAACCTAACACAGATAATAAAAGAAAAATAGAGTTATTCTTACCCCAGCATCACCACCAATTGGCCTACCCAGTTTATCTAACTGGGCTTCTATTTCATCAATTGTTTTGTTAATCAGGGCTATAATACTTGGAATTTTTGCTCTGATCACAGCCTCTAAATGCTGCATATAAATGGAAATACATCAGCAGTCAGCATATGCAATTCAAAAGTATATTTTAATAGCATACCGCAGGAGCAAAATGCCCTCACCTGTGACAGAAGCTTGGCAAGATACTCTGCACCCATTTTATGTGCCAAGTGTCCATATTCAGGACTACTCTCAAAGTATTCTTTTTCTTTGCGCCTTGCTGAGAGCATGTCAACATTCCTGTTGATATCAGCTTGTGAGCGGTTGACAATTCCCACCCAGGGGTGTTGTAAGCGATACTGCCTCCCTTCAAGTACCTAGAATTCCATGAGGTGCCAAAGAAGAATGAGAAGAAGCCCCCCAAAAAAGCAAAAAGGAACATAGCCTCCGAGACTATGAAGAGAATAGAACCCCATGAAGAGAGAATTTATTTTAGTGATATGTAAATAGACGATGAGTTAGGAGAAACTGGGAAATGTCATACATCAACGGCATTGGTACCCTTGTCCATCAAATCAAGCTTTGTTAAGACTCCAAAAGTCCTGTCACCTTAAGATGTCAAGAAAAAAGATGTTAATATATGATTTGAATTAAATAAGTATACCAACAAAATGATTTATCAATAATCCTATCTAATGGAAAGTGAGATATTCAAATGCTGCAGGGTGGGGGAAAATATTCAAAAACTGCACCTGAAGGATCAACATCCCTAGCAAGCTTGATAGCGTCCGATGTTGCTATATCTTGGTTAGCTGGGGAGATGGCCAAGATGATGCAATTTGGCTGAAGTATCCAGACAAAAAGACCATAAGTAAAAAAATGTTACGATTTAAACGACATGATCAAAGCATCTTTAGCAACACATAATATATATCTCATAATTTAGTGATCTAGATACACAACCAGAGTGAAAAATGCTATCTGTAAATTCATAATGCCCAGATCAGGGGAAAAACGCCCACAAGTCACTGTAAAGCTAGAACAAGGATAATACTGGGAATGGACTAATGTGCCACAGAAGATTCAATGACGTACAAGTAGCTCTAGCAAACATCACACTATAGTAAGTAGCAATCAGCAGAGATTATTTTCTTTACCTTGTCAACGTAAGATCGAACCATGTTTTCAATATCTTGAACAATAGATTCTGCCTGCCCCTCTGTAGTAAAATGTTACAGGTACAAAAAGTTAAATAAAAGAAGGGTATGGTAACTAAAACCAAAGCAACTAATTCATCAACTCTAGCATTACCTACAGCGACCTTTGTCAATCCAGGAAGATCAATAAGTGTCAAGTTAACAACTGCAAACAGAAGTATGGCAAATTAATTTACAGACGATTCAAGGGGTAAGGAATATAAATGTACTCACTGCATATAAAACTTCAAGTAACATAGTAAAGCCTGTGCATCAAGAATGTACAGTTACAGTTTTTGTTACTTGTGCTTCAGGAACAGGAACAAGAAAGAACCTCAATTCTATATATGTGGCTATTGCTTTGATTGTACAATGAATAGAAGACATGACACACCATTTTTCATTATCTTGACAGTTTAAAATCAGAGTCGTTTAATCTTAAAATCTTAATGCATCAAAGATTGAGTGTTCTGATCATTCGGTCCTGAGTAAAGTTAAATCTTATGATCTTAATGTACAGATGACTGAATACTATCTCATGCTATTACTCTGTACTGACTTCTGTGCACAGGTGTTCCCAAAAGAAGAACCAACAGGCACAAATTACTCATATTAGACTATTGCCTATACCAATTCACATGAAAACCTACAATATTTATAGGTTTTGCTGGAGGAGCAGAATCAATGAAATCTTAAAGAAGAGAACAATTGGATTTAAGGCCAATGCTGGAAAATCCAAATTCCCATGTTTACGGTGCATCAATACTTCAGAAACCAGAACAAGCATCAATACTTACCATGCGGTGAATAGATGCTCAAATGGATGGGAACATTTGAAATAGCTTTAGTTTTCCCAGTTATGCGATCTGTTTCATCAGCAATCTCCTTCCTCACAGCAGCTGCAATTACATGGAGATTAAAAAATAGTTCAACTAGACTTATTTAACAAATATACAAAAACAGAAATAGAAGTTCAATAACAAATGCTATTTGATGTCTCATTAATAAAATACAGATATAGATGGATATAAATAACTATCAAATTGCCATTCTAGACACAATAGAAAGCAGCCCAGGAATCGATGGATGAAATCAATTCAACTGCAAGCAAATATTCAGGGCTCCATCAATAAACTGGTTCCCAGTTATCTCTTTCCTGAACTAATAACAATTAGTTCCTTTCACACATGACATTTCTACTTTTTTTTTAAAATACAGCGAATAGTTATGTGCAGCATCGATAGAAACTCAGTATACAAATAAAAAGAGATAAAGCCAATGTATTTCATTCATTTACGGAAAGCAAAGCAACCAAGATTAAAGCAAGGAAAAACTACAATATTTATAATTTATATGCATTGC
This sequence comes from Setaria italica, assembly GCF_000263155.2. Taxonomy (NCBI): domain Eukaryota; kingdom Viridiplantae; phylum Streptophyta; class Magnoliopsida; order Poales; family Poaceae; genus Setaria; species Setaria italica. The sequence goes on from NC_028458.1 coordinate 7,308,540, forward strand.
AAATATTTCCTAAATATGTTGTAGTATACATCGCGTTGGTTGTCCTTGTCAATATTTATATAGTAGCAAAAGGCAACTCCTAATATGCCCTGTTGCTCAAATACTATGCCATGCTAACTATTAGTCAAAGCATGTAATAGTAAATGGCATCATACATTGTTTAACTCTGTAGTATCAGTTTTGTTCAATTTCGGTAAGACAGATGACGCACAATGTTCAAATTGTATCTATCTTATTTGAACATAATTGAAATGAACCTTCCCAACAGGCAGGCAGGCATCTTAGTATATCACTAACCCTAACAATTAGAAGTGAATAAAACAAGCAAATTGCTGTGATAATTGATAAATAAACACAAACCCATCGCCTTACCAAAGTCGGTGAACCGCTTCCTCGGGGCGTGGAGGAACTCCGCATACTCTTGCCCACCCTCCGTCTTGTGCAGCTGCAACACTAGAGGCCGCCTCGTCACAATACCTAATCAAAACCCAAATTAAATCCTCAAACGCCCAAGCCGATCCAAATCAAACAGCACGCGCGCGATCTAGCCACAGCATTACCAGATCCACGGGGCAGGAAGTCCCTCCCCACTATGCTCTCGAGCACCGACGACTTCCCGGAACTCTGGAGGCATCAGGAGAAGGAAAAAAAAACGCCAACCAAACATGAGAGAGCGCGCTGGCTAGATCTGAGGCGGGGTCGAGCGGATCTGGAAGCGAGGCAGCAGGCTGCGGCGGTGCGTACCTGCCCACCGACGACAGCGACGGAGGGGAGCGCCTCCCAGAGCGAGCCCTCGCCGCCGCCGCCGTGGTCACCGAGGACGGTGCACGCGCGCTGGATCCGGTTCACCAGCCCGATCAGGCTCTCCATGGTCGCCATCCCGGGCGAGGCCGCACGCGAAGGTTCGCCGGCGGCTCTGTGTCAGGCTGCGGCGGTCGTCGGCGGCGAGCGGGCGGGAGGCGGTGGGATCTAACGAGTGGGAAGAGGGGAAAATCGCAGCGACAGATTTTAAAAGCGAGCAGCATGTAGTTTTGCTCGCGAGGTGGTGGCGGTCGGGACTCGGGAGGATGGGTTTGCGTGGACGCGGCGTTCGAGCGCCGGGGCCGGGGAGCTGAGCCACTGCAGGTGGGGATACGAGATCTGTGGGGTCACGATGGCAGTGACAGTTTTCCGAGGTGGGGCCGGCCGTCCGGCTGGTATGGACGTTTGAACGCGCGGAGGACGTGCGCGGTGGATGGGCTTGAATGGACCGGGGCTATGGATCGGGAACCGTGGGCTCAGATTGTCGGAAAGCAGCTGGTTTCGGTGTGGCACACTGGCAACCTCTCAGCCGTGTGAGCCTGACGCTTCAGCAAAAGCTACGCGGTGGTGTCATGTTCGATTTGCAGTCGACTTGCAAAATTTACTTCGAGTTTTATTCAAATTTGGAAACTCCAGAAGGCCGATGCTAACAGTATCTTGGCAGCTGGCAGGACAATCTGTCAACATGTAAAGATAAAAGAAAAGAAATTGAAATTAACAAGTCCTCCAAGATACTCCATTATGGATCTATTGGAAAATGCCAGGAAATGTCACTGTGCGTGCCGCACACATGGCGCTTTGTAAATTGTAAGCTTAACCACCAATTGATCATCCAAATAACCCTGAGCATTCGCAACACAACACAGCCATCCAAGCGTAACATCAGAACAGTACACATTCTCAAATTCGCACCACATGACTCACAACCCCGCAGATAAGGTTCATCACAACTGGTAATAGGCTTCCCCAGAGGCGCTTTAATTTACTTGAGAACTGTAATGCAAGATACACTCATGGTTTGTACTCCACATAACTGCTAACAATATAGGGGAGGTTTAAGATGTCAGCATCTTTTCCACATTGTTATAAGAAACTCTGCGAAAGTTACCCAATTTTGTTTTAGAACTCGATGTTGCAAAGAGATAGAATGGATACACTTCGCGGAAACAATGCAGCCCGGATCTCAATTACATAATTATTATCAGATATTCGGGTTACATATTTATTATCATTATTTGAGAAATACTAGGTGACTTGCACCAGTAAGTTGATACCATAAACCACAATACAGACACACAACAACAGATGCACTACACAATCTAACAAGTTAACAAAAGCCAAACCAGCACTACATAAATAGGTATGGCGATGGCTTTACTCCAACAGAAGCAGCAAGGTGTGCCTTCTACCTTGGAGTCGAACCTTCCTTGCAAAGTCTCACCAATTTATGGGGGCAAAGGAAAATAGCCATCCATTCATCATGTGATGTGGTGCATTAAATCTTTGGATCACGCAACAGCAGTCGGTATATCTCATTGTTGTGCTCTGACATGTACTCGTACCCAAGACTCTCAGCACGACTCTTGAATTCATCGAAGTCTTTTGGTGGCACTTGTATGCCAACTAATACATTTGCTCCAGCTTCACCCTGCACAAGAGAATTAGTTGATGACATTTAAATAATTACAGCTCTTTTTTGGTGGTCTCAATTGTTTACTAACATTCATACAAGCAATATACATGTCCCAGAACAACTTCAGCATGGTATGTACTTTTTTTTCGCAAGTTCAGAATGGAAAGGAGCATATGATCGTTTAAAGATCAGGGTTTTTTTTATTCATGTTCCGACTTCGTGGACTGGAAGTAACAAAAAGATCATAGTTTCAAATTATGAGATTGCATAGATAGACACGATTATAAGAAGGGTACAGACAAGACTGATCACGTACCTGTGCACGATAATGGAAAAGGCTGATATTCCAACAAGGACTGAATGCATCCAAAAATTTCATGAGGGCCCCAGGCCTTTCTGGAAAAATGAACCGGTAAACAAGTTCATCTTTTATTTCTGATCTGCCTCCAATCTGAAAATTGACAATGGAATCACTAACAAAATAACAGGATATGTGCACGAAAAATGGTCCTAAGGGAACTAAAACAATTTTGGCAATTCAAAACCTTGGTAGTGTACTAGATTATCTTACAAAATACGTGAGCTGCAATCTGCACTTTTTAAAGTAATCATTTCCAAACTAGACGGCTTCTCAGGTTGCAATTTGCAAAAATCATACTAGACATCTTAACGGATGTAAATGCATATCCATTTGAACATACAAACTAGATATTAACGTAATATCACTAACAATAAACTACATTGACAACTGATTTCTTTGAAAAATAATGTGGTAATAGCTATGAGTGTGAGAGATGCAACATACAAAGTATCTAAGATGGTCCTTCGCCAAATCATTGTCAGTAAGGTTAACAGTCCTCAGTTTTGCAGATTCCATGCGATCCACCATTGCTCCAAGCTCATTGTCAGTGTAAATGCCAACGCTGTAACAAATAACAATTTAAGTATTTAAGGTAACCATTGCTGTGCATTAATAAATAAAAAGATCAAATAATAAACTAAAAAATGTACATCTCAGCCAAGGAAAAGAACACTGGCAATTTGATACGGACGAATAATAAGAAAGAGTGTCCAACTTTATATGTACCTGTAAAGAACAAGGGCATCTTTAGCGTTAGAATCGTATCTGTATTTAAATTCAGTAATATTCATCCGGCCAACCTGCAGAATGAGAAGTCACAAGAATTGAAATGGATTTTAAACTATATCATGTTGGCATTACTATCACAGGGTATACCAATTCCGTGAATCTTTTGAAGCTTCCCTGCTCCTCTGGCAGAAATGTAGCTAGCACTGCTTCCCGTTTTCGACCAACATCAGCAAGTTCAGTTACTAGTCTAAGTCGGTCAAAGTTCATATTTGCTCCACTAGTTATTGCAACAACAGTTTCTCCTTTCAAGTTATAGTATTTGCAGTAGGCTTCAGCCCCTGCCAATGCAAGGGCACCAGCAGGTTCAAGGATACTTCTTTTCTCCTCAAACATATCCTGCACACATGAAAAAAGATACATTTCAGTACCATCGATATACTAGGTGCATACTGCAGCATATGTGATGAAACAGGTCGATATGAATACGATAGCCAGTTTGTGCATAGATATTTGTAAATTCTATTTCTGTATCCATACCACCAGAACACTTATGCACAGTTTTTTTTTTTTGGGGGGGTGGGGGGGGGGGGGGGGGGAAGCCTCCTTTAAAAAAGG